>NW_016162073.1:23950-45884 GCF_001687245.7 Rhagoletis zephyria | reverse complement strand
AAGAATCCCGGAACTTTTAGGACCTCAAACCCGGGACTAGCACTCCTAGTGTGTATATTTGCGCCTACACATTGCCGCTACTTTAACGCCTCATGGAGACGTCAAAGTAAAGCTCAATTGTCGAGTGTTTCGGCTTGCTCCCAAACTACCAACACTAAACACTAAATACGCGACGATGAGAACCAGTTTTCATTGCTGTTTTTGCTTTTTGTTGCTTTTTATTGTTTGTGAATAGAACGAGAAGAGCTTTTCACATTATAACATTCTACAACCGATGATTGTTGTGCATGTGTACACGTATATGTGTGTGTGTGTGAACGTTAACATCCCGAACGAAGCAGCCGTTGAAAACTCTACGCAGGAATACACAGGGCAGAAAATTGCAGTCTAGTTTCGTCGCGATTGCAGTGTGGATCGATAATAGAACCAAATTGGCAGTGGTGGTGGATGTGAAAATGTGAAAATTATGAAAAAATCATTTGGTAGAAAATCCTTCATATCCAGCAATAGCAAATGCATACTATTGTTAGTTTTACAATGTTAATTTATAAAGGATGCAAGATTTAAAGTGTTTGAAACGTGAAAAATGGAAAAAGCACGGCTGCGTATACTAAATATATATTTTTTTTCTATGGGTATCACAGCAGCAGTGAGCAGCGAAGGACATGAAAAGTGGCACTTATAATAGGCGTTTGTGTGTGTATTTTGCACGGCTGTGAAGGAATTTCATAGCATAAAATCAATGGACAATTTCTTAAATCAAGTGTAAATGTGATTTAAGGAAAAATTAATAGTTTTTTAGCTTATAGGTGAAATGAATATGCACAGTGTATGTTGCATGGGAATGCTTAAAAGTGTAGCGAAAAAATGGGTTCTTCAACTTTTTCACAAAATTTAGTATGTACATGCACATAGATTGAGGGCCCTAAAAAAGATTGCGAACGAAATGTGGCATTGAGCGGTAAGGGTAGGTAGTTGAGCTTTCTACGCATCTCTGCGACCCTCAAAGCCCTTGCCAACGGATTGCTCGTCGTTTAACCTAAAAACAACAAATAGTAGTGGCACTTGAGTGGTCATAGCCGTGGCCACTGTGTTTGCGGCGGCAGCAGCTTTGTACATACATATGTATATATGTTTGTACAATATATACTTATATATGTATACATATGTATATATGAAGTATGTAGAACAAATGCAGTGAAATTAGTTTGAAAACAAGGAGCTAATGGTTTACATGTGCCTAATGATAAACTTGATAAATGAATGAAAGCGATAAAGTGTGCTTTAACTTAAGTAACGGTAATACGGTGAGGCAAATAATACCGGGATTTTCGGGATTTGTAATTTGCACTGATGGCAACTATAGCAATAATATATTACTTTTTTTTATTTAATAAGTAATATTTTTTTATAAATGTCTAACTCATTATGCATATAACACCGCACCAAATATAGTAAAATTGCATTTTTAGTTTTTCACTCTGACGTCAGAAATTCAGAGAAATGTATGGGTATCTAATTAAAGATGGAATCCTGTAGGATTTAAACAGATTCAAGTTTTTGGTGCAGAAGGACTGGTAATTATTGAAAATGTAATTTTAAAATTTTGTCCTGGAAATTTCACAATATTTGTTTTTGAAAAAAATTATATATTAAGGACTTATATAAACCCGATAACATCCCCGAATCTCGTCCTTTTAACTTTATCAGCTTAAAAAATTACCTATTCGTCCATGTGATTCCAATTTTTTTTTTTTTTTTAATTCTAAAGAACCCATAGACCCATATTTTTATTCTACATTGCATTGAATTTTTAAAACAATTTTTGAATTAATCATATCTTTGAAATTACAAAATTCTTAAAAAAAAAATCCTGACGTTAAAGAGAAAAAATAAAAACGCCACTTTAAATAAAAAAGTAAGTTTCAACCTCATTTATTTATTATTTATTTTATGGTAGGAGAGCTTCTCAAACAATGCAGAAGCAATTTTTTTATTTGTTGGAAAGTAATGAATGTCTAAATCCCAGGATAACGACATCCCAAAATTCCCGGGATCGGAAAAATCTTAAAAATTAACATCCCTAATACACACCCACATGCTACACGCACACACACATACGCTCGTGCATACATACTCATTCATATTCGTAGTATTTTTTGCCTACAATTCACATCAATTTGTATTACACCCACGCATACGGCTTTTCGGCGGTTGACACTCTGACATGCCTTCTCACAATTCGTGCCTATAAAGTGGTAGATAGAAGTCCAGTGCATGGCCAACAAGCAGAGAGGTTCATAACCTGCGTATGCAGTTAATAGGCATGCATTAGGGCGATCGATTCTCCGACTTTCGTTAGAGCATTTGCAGCGTATTGAAATTTAAGGAGATAACGGTAAAAATCATTAAGGTGATCGATCGGCTGGTTAAAAATATACGATAATCAAGAAAATGGCGCACACTAGTAATTAACGAACGCGTTCTCAAACACTTTTCAACTACCCGAACTTCTCAAATTATTCATAAACACTTTTTGACAAGACCACGCGGACTAAACAATTTTTGGCTCAGTTATCTGTTGGAAAGAAGAATCTTCGAGTTCAATAAAAAATGGGACATTTTCAAAAGAACTCTCAAATTTATGACATTCTTCCCCTCATTTAGCGGTAATAATCCGAATAAATATCGAAAAAGCTGTTTTCATGACTTGAAAAAAAGAGCTTGTTCCAAATTTACAAGAAAGTCAATTTTTACAAGATTTATTTATGCAGTTTCACCTGTCTCTGATAAAATACTGATAAAAATAAAATATTTCACACAAGTAAAATATTAGTGGCATTGTGCTTCTATGATAGCACGGCCGAGTGCTTTTCACACACTTGTGTGTACACTAGTCGAAAAAATTATAGCCGTACTAAATTTTGACAAGTTTTAAAATATTAGTTTTTTAATTACTTAAATATCCATAATTAGATATAAGAAGAAGAGATAAAAGAGACAACCGTTTTGAAATAGGACTATCTTTACTCTCTACTACAAAATCTTGGCAACCTCAAATACGAGGTTTTGCATTTTCGTGATACGCGGTTTTGTACTTGAAAAGACGGAATAAAAAATCACCACATAAATATTACTCATACGTAACGTGACCATACGTCCCGCTTTGAAGCCGTCTGTTCCGCTGTCCCCAGTGAGAGAAAAACTGTCCCTCTTTTGTAAACACTAGATGCACCGAATACATGTTCAAATAATAACAAAAAAAGTAATGAAATACCAATACGTTTTTTTTTTAACTCAGAACTCAAAAAAAAAAAACCCTTTTCCTAGTCACTGCAAATGTTGCCAGTAGCAGTAAAGTTAAAAACCGTTAGATAAACCTTATAACAGCTTTACAGAAAAAAAAAATTAAAAAAAAAAGTTACTTTCTTAACAGCGATCGCCCCTCGGCAGGCAATCGCAAACCTCCGAGTGCATTCTTGCCCTGAAAAGACTTTTCACAAAACCCATTTGCGGTTTGGAGGCGGCGTAAAGCTGTAGGTCCTTCCATATGTGTAATAACTTCAATACACATATCACAAATTGGCGGCCTCGAAGGGATGAACATAACATCAGGTGCAGCTCAAGGATCTATTTTAGGTCCAGACTTCTGGAACATTAATTACGATGAGATTTTGAGAATAGAAATGTCGGAAGATGCCTTCTTAGTGAGATATGCAGATGGTATTGCAGCAAGGGAAGCACAACGAAAGCTAACGCAAGCCATGTTGCGCACACAAGACTGGCTAAGCGCCCACGGCCTCAATTTAGCGACCCAAAAGCAGAATTACTACTGTTTACCAGACGTCAAATTCCTCTGGAAATGCGCATTAATAGTTAGATTCAAAAAACGCAAAAAGCTGTAAATATATTTAAATGGTTTCGGTGGCTAAAAGCGACGGTTCCTATATGGTGCGAAGGCATTTTAAACCCTTTCCTCATAGCCAAAAAATAAAAATAAATCGGAGGAGAAGCTTGGCCAAGCACTTAGCAAAGGTGTGAGCGCCAAGATATCATCATTATTCTACTAAGATTTGCAATGACTAGGAAAACATTTCCAGTTAGATATAGATAAATGTATATATAAATGAATGAAAAGAAAAAACGATTAAGCGGTGACTGTCTGTTAGTCCGTCCGTCCGAGATTTTATGAAAATACATCTGTAGTTTCCGAAAAATAAAAACAGTTTTGGAGCACCTCTAAATCTTGGTAAAAGAGCTGAATTTTTAAGATAAAACTTTTCATCGAATTTCTTTCGTAATTCGAAAATGTTTTCGTTTCGAATCACCCTAGTGTACATATAGTAAACGAAAAAATGTATTTCAATTTTGACAAATCATTGCATTTTGAACCTTCAAACTCTACCAGAAAATATTACATTTTAGATAAAACTTGTTTTAATTGCATTGTGGTTTTTAGATTCGACTTTCCGGATACCTGTACACTGTTAGGATATCTGGATATTCGGACACGTTTGTTCAGATATTCGAATATCCGTATAGACGATTAGACGTTTTGTTTTCGATTTTACACTTGTCTACGCACTGAATTCGTCACTAAAATTGTGCAAACGATGGAAGTACACAGCAAGATGCGTTTGAGTTCATCCCCAAATCCCTTCTTGGGCGCCCCTGCTATAATGTTCTTGGCAGGTTTATTATTTATGATATGAAAAAAAAAATATTCTTCATTCTGAATCTATATTAAATCCCAGAATTGCTCAGCAAACATCGGAGACAAGAATTGTTTAATCTCCAAAGTCAAGCAGAAATGGTTTCAAGTTGGGTTCAGATTTTCAGAAATATAATAATTTTGTGAATTGCATATTCTAACAGTGCTGCGGCCCTCAGTAGGTCACTCAAAAGGTATATTTTCTCAGCTAAGTACAAAGTTTAATTTGAAGCTGGTGTCTTGAATATCCTCATAAGGCTTAAAGTGTTTTCGTTTTTAACAAAGAATGTTGCCTTTTGATCGCCCCTTTCTCTTTTCATGTTCGAATCTAAAATGAAGGTAAACGATTTGAAAATATTGTGTTCGTTTCTTAAAATTTCATACTCTTATAAGGCAAAAATGGCACATTATCCGCCCTTTGAAGCTTTTTCAGGAGAGCAGGTTGCCCTGAAACCCAGATGGCTACTTAAAACGACAATATTATGAAATGCGTGAACCGGGCAAGGACAAGGAGACAAAAACGTGCCCTTTTACAGGGTTAAGTGTGACATCTAACACATTTTGCACCGTGGAAGAGTAACACTTTTTGGAAGAAACGAAATCACCATCACCATTAGTAAATAAAATCTCAGATTTCGCTTGAATTTTTTATGTATGCATGAAGCTTAACTAAAAAAGGCATCTTTTCTATCGTAAAACTTAGTCCTGAGTATACAGGTCTGAAAACGAGGAATGGCCACCGAAGCTGATTTTTCTCCAATCAAATTGGGAAAGGTAAGACGGAAATTTCTTGTAAATAACATTATCTCTCCATACTTTTGTGAAAAAGTGATTGCTTTCTAGTTTTAGCTGTTAAGAGAGATCCTACCCCAGGAAGTTCAAACTGATTAATTTTTTGAGATTTCTTTGGTTTTTTTTAGAATGAACAGAAAAAAAAATAACTGGTTACTCCTAAATTTTTTATTATTTTACATTAATTCAAAGTTCACATGTTTTCAAATTAAAGTTATGTATGTACATATAATTGCAGCCGATTTACAAGCACATTCGTAGAGGCTATACTTACACATCTCGTAATTCGTGTCTGAACCGCAATGATCATACGGACTTAAAATTTCCATATGTACATAAATATGTAGGTGTTTCTTCTGACTGAATTGAAAAAATTTTAAAAGATTGTAAAATGCTTACATTAATTATCCGGTCAGAATTTGGCTTAAGAGCTTTGGATACCTACCTCATGCGTTCTTCGAAAGTGTAGTACACAATCTGTCATATTTAATATGAAGCACTAGAAGTGCTGAATTAACAAATGTTTTAATTTTTACAAAAAAAAAACAGACACAGTAAAGCCCATGATACTTGAATGACATCAAGTGGAACTACTTTAATTTTTGTATCATGTGAAAGCCTCCCTTGCGCATGAGGTACGAACTTAAGGGCCAAGACGAAATGGCGAATTCGAATACGAAAACGAATGTGAAGATAGAAATGAATACAGAACCGAATACGAAGACGAATTCTTGCTTGAATATGAACATGATCACGAGGAGGAATACGACATCGAATAAAACTACGAAGACAAAGACAAACACAAACCAAAAGACATTTACGAATACGAATAGGAATAGGAAAGCGAAGACCATGGCGAATATGAAAACAGATACGAAGACGAATACAACTACGACGAAACCGTATCCAACGCCAAACATGAATTTCGTGTTTTTGTTATGATGTTACAACAACAAACAAGAATACGAAGACCAAGGCAAAAACAATTTCCGTATGAAAAAGTTTCGCTGATTGACCCATCAAAGCAAGGTTTATATTTAGTATTGAAATTTCTCAAATACAATAATAAAAGAAAAGTTCAGTACCTACAAATTTAACTTGATAAAAATCATTTTTAATAGCTATTTCGAGTCGATTAGTAAGTTGAATTGCATGCTAGTCGACTATCAATCGATAAAGCTCTCGAGTATCCAAAAATCAAATTTCCAGATAACACTCTTCCAATTATATTTTTTTCCAACGCACAATGGGTTTAAATAAAAAAAATATTCAACAATACCTGTAATAAGTAAGTACGAAACAAGTTAGAGAAACAGAATCGATCACCCCAGTGTGCATATTTATTTATGTATAGAAAGAAAAGCAAACGTCCTTCCATGCACTCATGTACATACAGTAGCAGTCAAAAATGCATGAATGGTGTTTTGTTTTTAATATTTACAATGTGTTGCAAGCTAAAATTATGGAAAAAAGTTCAAAACGCCGTCACCAAGAAAAAAGAAAATTGCTAAAAATTAATACGATTTTTTAGCCGCTCAAAACTTGCACTAATTTTAATAAAATTTAATAATCCTGCTAACAGCATAGCCAAAAAATTTAAAAGTATTCTGGTTAAAAAGCTCGAAATAAGGATTAGTTTGAAAGTGTGATTTATAGGGGTTTTGTTAAAGCATGAACCATGTTTTTATCAAAAAATTTATAGTTTAAAAAATATTGTAAATATTAAATACGAAACACCATTCATCCACTTTTGACCGCCACTGTACATACATACTTATGTATATGTAGAAATTTATATCCATACATGAAAAATTTGTACGATTACTTGCGTGCGTAGTTTTTCATTTTAATTACTTAATAGATGCACTTCGAAGTAAAACTAGTACTCGCAAATCAAAATTTTCATATTCATACATTCTACGAAACCAACTTTAATTATTTCCTTATTGCAAACGATTAAAAAATTGCTATTTAATCGCTACAAATACCAATTTTTTTTTATTTTTTTTTTTTCAAGATATGTATGTGTATTTTGTTTAGCATTATTCGCAAGTTTTATTTAAACATTTAAGGCCTCTCACAATATGTATATTCACATAACTCAAAAGCTGACACACTTTAATCATTATACATCTTTCACATCTATGTACCATTATTACACAAAAGTAATTTGGTTATTTAATTGGCGAAATTTCTGAAATTCCTTCACATCGGATATGCGTAGGTATGCATCGTTAAAAGACTATACTTGAACATACTTGAATACACACACGCACGAACGGCACTTCAATTTTTCGCAAACGCCATAGAAAAATTCTTTTATGCGTATTTCATAATATATATTTTTAGGAAATTACTTTTTGTGTGTCTTTTTTTTTCATTGAGCGCATTCAGTCAAAATGTGCTTTATGAAATTTGCTATTATTAAAAATAGCTTTCTTTTCCGAAGAAAAATTTTATTACTGGCCTTTCGCGTTGACAAATGTCATTTGCGTAAGTACATGACTCCTTGTAGGATGCAGTGCGCATGCCATTTAATGTAGAGCTTTTTTATTTAACAGTGGAGTTTCAACTCTATGCCATATTATGTGCACATATTTAAATTCTATTCATGGCATAACATAAAATGACCCTGCTTATATACATATTTTCAAACACATTTGTTACCCAGCTAAGGTATTTAGAATTTTGGTAAATCGCTTGATTTGTATTCTATTTTCTGTTTCAAAAAAAATATAAAATTTTTTTTAACCCCCTCTTCAATATTACGTTAAAAAGGTCGCGCATCGTAGTTTTCTATTTTCCATATATGTATGTAAATTACTTATGGCGTTTCGTTTCTACAAAAAATGTCGCCTTTTCATTGCCCTCTTCTGAATATTTGTGCTTAGAGGGCAAAGAGAAGGTAACGTTTTTCGGTAGAAACGAAAACGCCATTATAAAAATATTGTTTTCAACTTTAGAATTTGTTTTGTCATCCTTGAATTTTCGAGAAGTCCGATATTTTTGTAGGAAGTCCGATTTTGAGTACCTACTCACGCTTTTATTGATCAACGGTTTGGCATCAAACATTTTTTTACAACATTCACATATACATATATTATATTTAATTCAAATATGAATTAATGAAACAGAAAAATTTGAAAATATCTATTGTCAACTCAAATATTTATAAAGGCGAGTTAAGAATCGAGTAGAATAAAACAAGGACAAGTCAGTTGACTGAAGTTTATTATTGGTTATCTAGTAACTATAATACGGTACATTAAATTCGTTTTGATTTTTTAAATATGTAGTAGGTGGCATGTACAATGGAAGGCTTTTCAAACCTCCTTGGATGATGCTTTTTTCCTCTTAAAACATCTTATTTACAATGTAGATATTAAAGTATATTAGTAATTCTTTTAATAGTTTAAAATTTTCTAGTGGTTGGCAACCTTAGGTCACATAAAAAAGAATGCTCGTAACAAGTATCAAATTGCTATTTTTGAGTGTATTCTTTCTGTTGAAAACGTAAAACATATACAGGCGGACTACCATTTTCGTTAAATATTTTCGATTTAATGTCCAAGTCTAAATAATCAGCCTTATCATGAGTTTCATTTTCCCTGAACCGGTTCACTTTTCACTCTTGGTTTCCATGGTTTTACTATGGGCGGATGAAAAATATTCGGGTGATTTTTTTTCCAAAATTCAAAATCCATAAATCGGAAATTTTCGAATCAGTTGCTGTGGAAACGGTGAAATGAGAAAGTTTTTTTTTCGTAAAACGTATGTCGAAGACACCGGCTGAAAGGTGCTAAGAAATTAAACACCATGGCGCATACGCAACTTAAGTTTTTTTGCAGATATATACATACATACATAGGTATGGTCCATACATATGCATGTAAATATGTAAATACCCAGCGAGCAGAGAAATGTACATTTTGCCGACAGTGCGGTCTCGTACAATTTTGCGTTTCCGGAAACGAACAGGATGCGACTGCAATTATCGTTCATTTTTGTACCCGGAAAACGTTCGAAAATCATAAGCACACTTTCGTGGGAAAACGAATATTCATAGTATGTATTCGAAACTTGAATAGATAATGGACTTTTTTCCTTTTTCGGATGCATTTTCGTTATTTTTTGTTGGCTGGGTACATATTAGGGATGTTGCGAAAGTAGAATTTTAGATATCAGCAGATGGAATGCGGATGCGGAATACTCGAGAATACTCGACTTCTTAAGAAATAATTTAGGTAATTTGGTCAAAGAACTCCTCATTCGCCATGCTTTTAGCTGTTTCGGACTACCTTTTTTTTGTTTTTAGTTTTTTGTATTTCAGTTTTAAACCCTTTTCCTGTGACTGGGTTGAAAAATTGTTATGGATTATCCTGTCCTATATGTAACTACTTACGTACATATGTATATTTGAACCTAGCCTCTTTTTAAACAGATACTGTGATGTGTTACAATTTTTGATTTATTTAAAAATATAAAACATGCAATATTCATTCTATGATCAGACTGCATCTATTGTCTATGTAAATGGTTAAATAAACGACTGAGTATTGTTATATAGGAAGTCTCCTAAACAGAAACAGAGTTTTTCGATCGAAAAATATTGATTTTCAAGAATTCTATACCATTTCTACGAAAAAGTGTTTAACAACAAAATACGGTAATTTTTTATTTCATTTATAAAAATCCGAGGCGAGAACTTGACAATTTAAACTTTTTTTGGACCACGTTAGTTTTCAAACTACCTTCGGTTACATAGGGCCTGTGCCAATTGATAGAAAAGTTCTCTGGATAGTAAATTTTTGACAGCTATGAGGTGAATAAAAATGTTTGATACGGCAGGGCTAGTGAAAAATTTGACAGCAAGCATTATCAAGAAGAAGAACGAACAACGCACGTATACACATAAATTAAAGAAAACAAAAGCGAGTGGAAATAAAAGAACATGGTCCCGCCGGCAAAAAAAATAAAGAAAAGCTATATAACTTGTAAGATTTAATTTCAGATTTACATATGAAAAGGCGTTATGTATTTTTTTAATTAAAAATACTATTTTACAGGGAGCAGTTCAGAACGCAGAATCCTTCTGGAAAAGCGCATTGACAAGGATGTTTGGTTCAGTTCAAAGAACGCCAACAGCAACGAAGGCTGGAAGTGAGTAAGAATATAAATAATTTGAAGACTTTATTAAGCAAATGACTTCGTACTCCACTGACCATCCGTGGCGCTTTTTGGGAATGTGAGTTACAATTTTTCGAAACGAAGCAGAGGACAACCTAAGATACATTTTTGTAGTCTTGTTATCGCCGTTCATAATGCTGCTTAGTATTTTGGAATAAACGTCTTGTTGCATGTACATAATACCCTAAAACGACATATGTTTTTATTGGAAACAATTGTACACGGTTTTAAACATTTTTGTGAACACACTTACCAGACGGTTTTGACGTGTTTTTATTTCTAATATTACTGCTAAAAGGTCTAATAAATGCATGGATTTCAGTTCCAGAAGAATTGAAATCATCAAAGGCAAATATTTTCTATATAATTGCTGCATTTTATAAATTGCAAACTCGATAGTCTTCTTGTGCATCAAAGCAACTGTCAAAAATTTCCAGCAGTAAAAAGTTACGAATTGGCACAGCAGAAATGTAAAATTTTCTCACCATAGTAAAAAGTTTTTCCACCATAGAACTTTTCTATCAATTGGCACAGGCCCATAGATGTCGATATTTGGGCTTATTTTTTTAAGTAAATTAAATGCAGTGTTGCCAAATTTTGAATTTGAAAAAGCACTAAACCCAAGAAAAATCGCATTCCACAATCGCAAAAAGCCACATTTTGTGCCCGGAATCCACAAATCAGCTCTAAACAATGATTTAACGTGTATTTATCTTATATGGCTAATAAAATTACCAAATAACTACATTTTCTGAAAATTCTGTGGCATTTTCCACTTTTGTGTTTTATAAAATATGCTTTCGGATTTAAACCACAACAGCTATTATATCAAATTGCCTTTTGCACATTTGTGCCCGGAAAAAAGGCCGGGCTGTTTCGTGCACAAAGAAGTAGACATTTACGGTCCAAATGTGGAATGTATTCACCCTCTATTACCCTTTTTTTTAGCGTGCGGAACGCTTTCTGGGCTGTTTTGGGCACCCACGGGTACCCGCGGGCTCGTATGAAACAAACCTATTAACATCACCTTGTATAGGCTTTGTTTCTTTTCTTTTCTAGCAGATAATTATCAGGAAGAAGAGGAATGGGAAAATTGAGAGAGTTACGCTGACAGAGAGCGAAATAAGTAGGTTCTTTCCCTAACAATCCGGACCGGATCCGGTAATTATAGAATAAGCGAAAAGTTTGCTCTCAAAAGTGAAACATAGTCCAGATGTACGGGAACGCGAAAAACCACATTTCGTACACAGAATTTGAGAAACAGCTGATCCGCATTGTTTTTGTTTTTGTCACTTAAATGCAAACTCTTGGAAATACAATTTTTGTTTCACTATTTGATTTTAAGTATATATAGATTGAAAACACATCAACCGGCCATTCACTATACCTTAAAAACACCAAGTAAATGCAGGCAACATGTAAACAAAAAACAGCTGATATGCACTTTGACACTTTATCCATTTTTACCCGGAGAAAAAGTCCGGGCTCTTCGGGCAGGAAGAAGCAGACACTTACGATCCAATACGTTCCAATTTTCGCTCTATTACGCATTTCGTTGAGTACGGAAATGATTTCTGGGCTGAACCTAATATGTGATAATTATCTGTTAAGAAACAAAGTTATATAGGCAGGTTCTGCAATTCACTTCCGAGTGAATTTCAACCCCTGCAAATTTGAATTCAAAGCGAGTATGACAGAAGTTCACCCGGAATTGAATTTCAGAACCCGCCTGAGTGATGCGCCTTGGTTAGCGGTATCACAATAAGCGCCACCTTCTGTATTCGTTTCACCATGGGAGTTCCAGCTTAAATTCGCCTTGCGTCAGCTGTTAGATCGATAAATTATCAGCTATCGATTATTTACCGGCAACCACCGATCATTTTGATAAGAAAATCATATGTTTTGCGTTGTTGTTGTACTCTTTCTGCATAAATTTTGCATTTTTTAAAAGCTTTTTTAATCTTTAAACCACTTAATTTTCTAATCAATAAATTAATTAATTGGTGTGCAATGCTCCAGATACGTTCGAATCTCTATAGTAGAGTGCTAAGACCGCTAGGAAATCTCTCTACGATGCTGCAAAACCACATTCACACCGAAACTAAAGTGCAGATTAATCATGACGTCGCTGTCAACTATGTACAAAGCGGCAATGGTGAAAAAAGTGTGCTACTAATGCCAGGGGCACTAGGCTCCGCATGGACAGATTTCAAACCGCAAATTGAGCAGTTACCAGAACTGTTGTCTGATCACACAATCATCGCATGGGATCCGCCAGGCTATGGGAAATCCCGACCACCGGCACGAAATTTTGATCTCGACTTCTTCCAAAAAGATGCACGCTATGCTGTTGATTTGATGCACGCCTTAGGGCGACCCAAATTCTCTATATTAGGTTGGAGTGATGGCGGTATAACTGGTTTAATTATAGCTGGCCGCTTTGCCGAATGTGTTGACAAATTAATTATTTGGGGGGCAGGAGCGTATTTAAATGCTGAGGAAGAAAAAGCTTTACAAGGCAAGTAGATTTTAGTTGTGCTCACTTCATAATACTTCATTATATTATATATATTCACTTATCATCTCTAAAGCCATACGTGATGTACAAAAGTGGTCGCCACGTATGCGTGAGCCAATGGAAAAAGTCTATGGAGTAGAGGAATTCGCGAAATTGTGGGCTGAATGGGTTGATGCCGCTGCTGCAATTTATAAAGAACGCAAGGGCGACTTCTGTTGTGCTGAAGTAAAACAAGTGAAGGCATCGACTTTTATATTGCACGGAAAAAAAGATCCTATGATTGCTGCTGAACATATACCTTACCTGAAAGAACGCATACCAGGCTGCCAGTAAGAAAGTTATAAATTTACATACATATCTTCATCATTAATGCAAAATTTTATGTTGGACATTTTGTCGGAAGATCTTTTTTTTAATAATTCGAAGCACTTCCCTATGCTTTTGTTGTTTGCTTCTACTTCTCAAAAATGTGAGATATACATACATATGTACATTAGACTGCATCACTCCCCATACAAAAGAAAGTCGGTACTATTTTTCCATTGGAATTATAAAAACTATTATAAATTAAGAAGTCCACCAAAATATTTCGGAAAAATATTAAGATTTAAGTGAGCTGGACCGATTTGAAAATACCTCCAAAAATGGAGTTTTTTATGAATAACAATAGAGATTTTTTTTTGAAAAAATCCCCTCAAATGACAAAACGGTTTAAGCTTAAAATATGTGTATAAAAATGTTTAAAAAAAATTTTGAACGGAATCGTAATGATGATATTTTTTGATGCTGTTTTTTAACTTTTTTCAAAGTTTGGTATAGGAAAAACTTGAATAACTGAACCTAAACTCTTCCGATTTAGACTTGAGAGGTGTCATTGGAAAGGTATTTTCTCACCCTTTTTATTTCTTTGCTAATAAACTCACTCAAAGTATGAAAGAGAAAGGTAGGATAAACGAATATCATTCAAAGTTGAATTAAGATGTGTTGGTATTCGAAAAAACAAGATGGGCCACGAATGACGTTTTTTTGGCCAGAAATAAAAACAGTGTGAAAATACCTTTCTACTGAGATCCCATAAGTCTAAATCAGAACATTTTTGACCCGGTTATTCAAGTTTGTCATCAAAAATCTCATTCTTACGATTCCGTTGAAAAGATTTTCAAATATTTTTATGCCGATTTTTTAAGCTTAATCTAATTTGTCATCTGAGGGGACTTTTTTCAAAAAGTTCTTTAAGAACGTATTTTTATTCATAAAAAACATCATTTTTGGAGGTATTTTCAAATCGGTCCAGCTCGCTTTAATCTTTATATTTTTCCGAAATATTTTAGTGGACGTCTTAAAATATAATAAATTTTGTAATCCCGGCGGAAAACCGCAACTTTTTTTGGTGATGCAGTCTAATGTACATACATACATACATACATACATAGGTACATATCAGGGAAGTTGCGAATATTTGAATTTGCATTCGCATCAAATGATACGAATGTTTTGCGAATGCGAATGTGTGCATGGGCAGAGAGTCCACTCTACTATCGTTGAAATAACTCTAAGTCTGTCTAACCAAGGTGCGAACAATAACCGGCCTTTAGCTAAACTAAAATACTATTAATTGACAAATCTGGCTTCAAATATTTGAGCACTCCACCCGCCAGCGTTCCAAGTGAGCAATTGTTCTGTGCAGCCGGCTTTATATACGAGCCTCTAAGAAATCGCCTCATGGGAAAAAAGTCAGATAACTACTTTTTTGAAACTTTTTTAGTAGCCCCTTTTGAACTTTGGCTACTACATTAAAATACATGATTTAATAATCATTATTGAGTTATGATTAAAATACTGTATAGGTTAAGCTCTCGTTCAATTATATAATAATTCACACAATTTTTAAGTTATAAAAACGATGACTTACGTTGATTATAGCCTTTTTTAATGTAATTCTAACATTCGCATTCGCATTCCGAAAATTCGCATTCGCGAATGTGAAAAATATGACATTCGTAACATCCCTAGTATATACATATGTACATAGCTTATCTTAAATGCATTTTATGAAATCATATTTTTGTCTACATAGCTTTTGCCTGGATTAAAATAACATGACTTGCATTTTTTTATTTTTTATTTAGCGATATATGTACTAATGCATTCATAACTAAGGTTGGATATTTTTATTTCAGATATTACGAGTTCCCTGAAGGTAAACATAACATTCACTTGCGCTACGCTGACGAATTTAATAAATTGGTTGCGGATTTCTTGTTGCAAAAATAATAATGTCCCTTATGGGGACTCTAAATTAAAGTTGGGAATTTTCTTACAACCTGTATACAGAGATGAGAACTTCCGAAGCCATTATCAACACAAATACGCACTACCAAGCAAAAATAAATGTCATATATTTTTATAGGACAGTTCTAAAGTATAGATAATATAATTTTCAAAGTGTCAATTTGTGTACACTGCCAGAACAAAGTATTGGCACAGCAAATTTTTCACAATATATGCAACTATTTTCATTCTAATATTTTTCCCCTAATTTCGTATAAAAATATGGTTCATTCTACAACAAAAAACATAATATAATTCCTTAACTTTGTACAAAACTCGCGAAAATTCAGCAAATTTTCAACTTTTTAATTAAATTTTTTGATGTGTATGCAGATTGTAGCCCAATCAATTTTATTATAATAAAGTGCAAGTTTTAAGTAGCTAGAAATTACCGTTGATTTTTGGCAGTTTCTTTTACGCAGTCTCTTCCATACAAAAAATGTTTTTTCGAAAATACATACTTTATATGGAAAAAATGCAAAACACCTTCAACAAAAAAAAAATCTCAAAAATCAACGCGATTTTTGACTAACTCCGAACTTGCAGTTTTTTACTAGAATTTAATGGGCTGCAAATGCATATAAAAGTGAGCTTAAGCTCCGCCTCGACTTTCTGTACAAATTCTTGAGCTTGAGATCACTCCATCAGTGCGAAAATTGAGTCTGAGCTTATGCATAGTTTTTATGCGTAAGGCCCAATGTTACTCATACGCCATATCGTACATGACCAAATGTGCCCCTACTCCAACATGGCGTATGAGTAACATATTTCATGTTGAAGTCGGATTTGTTTTCATTCGCAATGCAAACTTAAAATGAAAATATCTTGGCGAAAATAAGTTGCGTTCCAGATGCGTCACGATATTAACGATTTGCAGGAACAGATGTTTTCTCCATTACTAAACCTTATGGAAGGTAGTCACCTGGAACGACGACCCTGCAAATCGTGAAGCATCTGGAACGCAACTATTATCAAACTTATTTATAGGCCGATTTGGCTGCTTTTTATGTTGTTGTTTTTATAATTGATACTGGTTATGTAAGCAGAAACATTTTTGTCAAAAATGGTCTCGCCAGGGTGGAGATATTTTGAAAAATCGTATTTCTGATTTGTTTCACATTTGGCATGTTTAGTTGAAGTAAAAAGTACATTCGGTATAAAATACATGTTTTCTTCGTTCAAAAACAATACTAGCAAAACTGTCAATGGAGTTTTAGCAACGTAATGCCTACTGCCTACTTAAAATCCAATTAAAACTCTTTAAATTTTTACCAAAGTTTGTTGAAATATTTAAATATTGCATAAAGTTTGAATCTTGGATTTATACTAATCCTGTTAAAGAATAAATTATATTTTTATAAAAAAATAACTAAACTGAAATATAAAAAAAATAAAATAAAATGTTAAGACTGATCAATATGTGGTGCGCATATAATTTTACAGCAGCATAACTAACATGTACATAAATAAGTCCTTGTACTTTTGTTCAATAATAATATATGCAAATCACTTTAAATTACAAACGAAGTCGTATTTACATTTGTATATACATA
This sequence comes from Rhagoletis zephyria, assembly GCF_001687245.7. Lineage (NCBI taxonomy): Eukaryota > Metazoa > Arthropoda > Insecta > Diptera > Tephritidae > Rhagoletis > Rhagoletis zephyria. The sequence goes on along the minus strand of NW_016162073.1, from coordinate 28,792 downwards.
TGTACGAGTATGTACAATATTTGTTTTAAATTATTCTGTGATGCTCTACGTTGAAAGCGTGGCTTTTAATATAGGTACATAGTCATCGTATTGTGCCTCATAAAAATTTCCAGCGATTGGTTCACCTAAATTGAATTTGGTAATATATTCTCTTGTCTTCATTTTATAACGGCCTGCGACAGAGCTGCATACAAAAATAAATAATACACATATGTACATATTTTAGTAAAGAACACTATCTAATGTTATGTTTAGATATGTATGTGTGTATGTATGTAGACAAAAAACTTACGTTTTCGGAATGAATGTTTGTGCTTCAATTTTATTTGCCTGCTTGAAGACTAGAAAAACGTAGCGGTGCAGTCCAGTGCCCTCTGGAGGACCAGAACCGATATATTCTGCTACAATTTGACCCTCAGCTACTTTATTTCCAGGAATATTAACTACAAACCAATGCAGAATTTCACGATAGGTGGGCTCAGCACGCGACGGGGCATCTGGATCGATCATCAGTAATGTATATAGAGCATCATTATCTGCTTCCCAAGTAACTGTAGGTTCATCCTTCACCTGAGTAGGAGTAAGTTCTTTACCTAGCTCTACCTTGGTACCGCTGGGATAACTGACCTAAATTATAATATAAGATATATGCATACATATGTTTTTTTTTTTTAACTGTATATTACCTCCAGGCATGCTTCGGGCTTGGTATCAATAATGTCTGGGGTTATGCCACTCGTATCCATTATTCTGCCTTGCCAAATAAAACTAAACGCCGGGATTGTCCACAGAAACGTTTGTTTATATATACATATGCAGCTCTTACCATTATCAGTGTAAAAATTTTTTTGTATTAATGAAATATTTGATAAAAAACTTGCATGCATGATTCCAAGTACTGATAACAATATCTACGAGTTCATATATATGTATTGAAGTACCGCAACTTATTATCTGGCACTTACCACAAGTGTGACCGCGGGCTTGTGAAAAATTGTAGCAGAGCANTTGTTTATATATACATATGCAGCTCTTACCATTATCAGTGTAAAAATTTTTTTGTATTAATGAAATATTTGATAAAAAACTTGCATGCATGATTCCAAGTACTGATAACAATATCTACGAGTTCATATATATGTATTGAAGTACCGCAACTTATTATCTGGCACTTACCACAAGTGTGACCGCGGGCTTGTGAAAAATTGTAGCAGAGCAGACTTTAAATATATCAATACGTATCACTTGTTTTTCATTTTAAGTATCAACGTATCAGTATGGAATAATATGTCTTATATATAATCTTAAAACAAAGTTCAATATAGCATTGCTGAATATTTTTATTTTNGCCTTGCCAAATAAAACTAAACGCCGGGATTGTCCACAGAAACGTTCGTTTATATATACATATGCAGCTCTTACCATTATCAGTGTAAAAATTTTTTTGTATTAATGAAATATTTGATAAAATACTTGCATGCATGATTCCAAGTATTGATAACAATATCTACGAGTTCATATATATGTATTGAAGTACCGCAACTTATTATCTGGCACTTACCACAAGTGTGACCGCGGGCTTGTGAAAAATTGTAGCAGAGCAGAGACTTTAAATATATCAATACGTATCACTTGTTTTTCATTTTAAGTATCAACGTATCAGTATGGAATAATATGTCTTATATATAATCTTAAAACAAAGTTCAATATAGCATTGCTGAATATTTTTATTTTTTTTTTTAAATTTGGACTTTATTTAAATGTGCTGTTTATATATACATACGTCTTTACGGCACAATTAAAATATGTATACTTCCTTAATAGGTTAATGATTATCTAGGTTTCAAAAGTCTATATCAGCTGGGTTACTTGGCATACAGTTTAGTTTGACAAAAAAAAAGACAATAGAAGTTTATATGTATTTGCTTTCAAAATTGTTACTTAACTTATGAAATCTGTATGATTCGCTTAGAAATTCTATGTGCATTCGATTGACAACATCCAAAATATTTTACAAAGATAAATAATAAATTTTTATTGGTGTGGAATCAATTTTTTCGGCAATAGCTCACGCTTGATTCTCACCGTTATCGAAGCAAGATATGAAACAACTTGCTTCAGCGATAACGAGCGAACGTTTGACACACGAAAAATTTTATGATTTTTGACACCAACGTAGTTTTAAAATTGTAAACATCTCTGGCAAGTTTTTCAACTTCTACAGGAATTTTTTTTACACGATAGGAAAAGTATCAAAATTTAAAAAGAAGTGTCCCTCCGAAATGCATCGAAAAATCTATCACTTTTGATGCACTTGGATCAAAACGGTCACGCTTACTGCTTACCACTGATAATTTTCAAACATACATACATACATACATAAGTGTGTTAAAAAACCTTGGCTATTCTTTAAAAACATACATATTAAACTCCTGCGCAATTCCATTTAAAGGGCCTAACAAGACATCCGATCGCCGCGCAAATACTTTCCCTCCTTTACTCTCATCGTTCGGGTCAAGTGTGAGTAAGCATAAACCAGTTTCTGCANCATCAACATGTTGTCTTAAATGATAAGAAAAATATTACGACCATCTAACACGCAACTATTCAGTTGATCAGAAGTACGCAACACCGCGTTCAGAAGGTGCAATCGCACCAGTTACTGANCTCTTTCAATTTCACTGACCAGCGCTGCAAACGATATCAACTAGTAGGCTAACAACCAGAATTGAAATTTAATACGCAAGTACTTACCGTACTACAAGTATACAGAGAGTAGATTTGCTACTCCCTTTTGGCAGCAGCAAATATCTCTCGTACGCGATGAGAGAAAGTAGAGTACGTACTTTGGTGGAGTAATAGCAAGTACGTCAAGTATTTACTCTCTCAACGCCAAGTAGTGTATGTATGCGGAAAAAGAGTAACAATGTGTTGGGAGTAGAGTACAATGCAAGGAGTACTTATTGAACGAAATGCGGCAAATACACTTGCGCTGGACTCTAATACATATCATTGATTGCATTATGCAGTCCCAAGCACATGAATATATTCTAAATACCCTATTCTGGGCTGTTATCAAAAAATCAAAATCACACGAAATATATAACCTTGGTTTTGAGAAATAAATGTTGAAGTACTATTATACATATGTATGCATTTTTGTTTGAAACTTAAATGGCATTGTTTGCCCAAAAGAGCAAAAACCTTTCTATGGATCGTCTGGTAAATTTCCCCGTTCTAAGTCCCATTGAACATTTGTGGCAAAAAATCAAACGATAACTATCTCAACATAAGCTAAGAACTGAGGGACACTTTCTTAAAAAATGGGGTACGAAATTAGGGAGGAAATTTTGTAAAATCCTTGCAAGTGTTACCAGTTTCTTAGTTTTTAGTTCAATTTATAAAATCATGAGCAGCTTTAAAAAATATAGAAAAAGGCGGAACCTGTCCACAGGTGAATGTATACATTACATATGTACATATGTATGAAACCTTTAGGGTTTAGAAAAATAAGTCTCTCAAGTTAATAACCATTTGAAAAACATTTGAAGTACTTATAAAAAAGATGTGGTCCTTGAAAAATTTATTATTAGTCTCAACTTGTTTACAAACGTGATTATTCAATATGCTTCAACATAATTAAGGCCATCACTGAATCCAAGCAAGTGCAAATTTTCGTTAAATCTACGAAAATGATATCAGGGAATCCGAATTTACTCGAACGCAGCACAAACTTTGAATTCACATGTTCGTAGCGATTCAGATTCAGTAATCGAATTTTCGTAGATCTCACGAAAATCGGACTGCGATGGATTCAATAGCAATAGCAATAGCCCTGAACAACAAGAAGCTAATAAATACATTTCAATTTATTTTTTTCCCGAATTAATTTTACAGCCTTTTTAATTATTCTACACATGTATTTATTTCACAGAAAAAAAATTATGCTTTATTTGCCTCGCTCTTAATATGTCTACGTAGTCATCGTATTGTGCCTGATAGAAATTTCCAGCGATTGGTTCNCACATGTTCGTAGCGATTCAGATTCAGTAATCGAATTTTCGTAGATCTCACGAAAATCGGACTGCGATGGATTCAGCAATAGCCCTGAACAACAAGAAGCTAATAAATACATTTCAATTTATTTTTTTTCCGAATTAATTTTACAGCCTTTTTAATTATTCTACACATGTATTTATTTCACAGAAAAAAAATTATGCTTTATTTGCCTCGCTCTTAATATATCTACGTAGTCATCGTATTGTGCCTGATAGAAATTTCCAGCGATTGGTTCCCCTAAATTGTATTTGGCCATGAATTGCCTAGTATTTGCGTTGCGGCGGCTTTCGCGTATTGTACTAAAAAAAACAACAAAAAAATACTTAGGTTATTAATAATCTGCACATTTGCGAAAATTTTTGAACGCTTATGAGAGATCATATGCTCCTTTAAATTAAACTTACATCTTTGGAGTAATGTTCGTAGCATCAATCTTTCCCGCCTGCTTAAAGACCAGAAAAATGTAGCGATGCAGTCCAGTTCCCTGTGGAGGTGTAGAGCCTATATAAGCAGCAATAGTTTCACCTTGCGTTACTTTATTTCCTGGAATATTAACTACAAGCCAATGAAGAATTTCACGGAATGTGGGCTCAGCACGCGATGGTGCGTCTGGATCGACCATTATCAAAGTATATAGAGCATCATTATCTGCTTCCCAAGTAACTGTAGGTTCGTCCTTCACCTCAATTGGAGTGATTTCTTTGCCCAGCTCTACCTTTGCACCGCTTGGATAACTGACCTGAAATGTAATGACTCATTCTTATGTGATAAATATACATATAT
>NW_016162073.1:0-21153 GCF_001687245.7 Rhagoletis zephyria | reverse complement strand
AGGTACTTGGTCACATGTATCAAAAGTACAAAAAATACTCGGTACTTGGTAGAGGTACTCGAGTTTTTTCTCATATGTACTCGTATCGGAACATTACTAGTGGTGAGAGTTGCGGGCTACAAGCCTGTATTTACTAGGTTTGATCCTCGGTTGGAGCGATAGCGAATTTCTTTTGTTTTGTTTTTATTATTTATTTAAATTTTTTTATTTTATTTGTTTTAGATATGGGCATTCCCATGGTGGCGCACGTGACAGTCGTACGATTTCAATGTGATACAAAAAAGGAATACCATTTGTTTTCTTTAACTTTTTTGGGCCATTGTATAGCACATAATTAGCTCTACATTTAACCGAAAAATGAAATCAATCGAACTGCTTGGTCCTGAAATATAAAAATTTAAAGGGACCCTCGTGACAAAAAATGGAAGTTGATTTTTTCTTTTCTTATAAAATCGCAAAACTCTGTGAATTGTGGATGGCTAATTTCATGAAACTTATTTTAATATGATTTGGAGCAATTCTAGTTGTTTTTAGAGTTTTTTGAATTAATGCAAATTGTTTCAATTCTCTTTTACAACCCCAAGTGTGAAACGTGACGTGACGTGGCGTGACGTGACATAAATTTCCATCGTTATATTTTTGTTAATATTGCTTTTAAATGAATTTTTAACGCAAATAAAACATGTATTTTATGTCGAATATACTTTATATTTTGACTTAAATCTATGATTTATTATGTTTCAACCACATACGCCAAATTCGAACCAAATCGGACCATAAATACGGTTTTTCGAAATATCTCGACCTTGGCACCACCTAGGAAGACCATTTTATGCAAATATGATTCTACTTACATAGCCAGTATATATTTTAAAAAGCAGACAAATCGGCCCGTAAATACGTTAGATATAAAACTTTTATTTTTTTTGTCGTGGTGGACCTTCCGCTGGAAACACCCATATTTAATTTTACTTTATTTTATTTTTATTTGCTTTATTTTATATCACATTTTTTTATTTTACTATTATATAATTTAAATTTTTAGAGTTGAATTTTATTAAAAAGTCAACAACAACTAACTGAAAGCAACGTAAAAAATATATCGAACTTATAAAAAAAGAATGAAAACGAAGTAAATGAAAATTCTACTGGCCGTGGAACTCGAACCCACGCCCTTGCGCCTCGTCTATACGAATTACTGCCGTCCATAAGGGTAAAATTATTATGCGCATATGTGTGCCAGATTATATGCATACGCTTTGCCGTCTGTCACAGCATTTACACTTTATATTGCGGTACATTTCATTACGACGTACAAGGAGTTCGAAACAACTTTTTCACTAACTTAGAACGAATGTTGTTAAACAAATTTATTTTGTACTGTTCAGAACTTCATCCGCCAAAATAAATTAAGGAAAGCTTACATTTTTGTAATTTTCCTTGTTGTTGTATTGAAACCTGTTTTTAGGTTCTTTCGACAAAAGGAGCCAAATATTAAACAAAAAATGCTTGGACATGATAAGAATTAGTGTCAAGAGCAGCTGACAGATATAGTGAACACCAATAACACTGGTTTACAGCAAAAATGTTCTATGTATACCACTATTCAATTCCTATATATTCAGCTTTAAAAAATAGGGGTTTCACTTAATCACGTATATTTTACGGACCAATTGAATAATCATAATACGGGTTACGGGAAGTGAAATCAAATAAAATTCTCCATAAAGTGTATGTACATCACTTTTCGATAGCTCTGACAGTTTCTAAGAAATTAATTAATCATTTATGACACCTCTTGTATACGATACAAACACTTTACTTACTCAGATGTACGTGGCGTATGAGTAACACTCTTTCCTGCTCATATTTCATATAAAAAATCCATTTAATTCGACCAATCATTATTTTTTAATTTATTTATCGATTTTTTTCATTGGTAGCTTAATTTTTTTTCTAAAATAATAGGCTTTAACACAACGCCAAGACATTTACTAAGCAGCTGTTGCTTCTTGACTTTTTCCCCGTTAAAATTTGAATTTTTTGCATTTTTCCATCAAAAAAAAAAACAAAAAATCTGGAATGATTAATTAATTTTTCAGAAACCGCCAGGGCGATCGAAAAGTGATATATGCAGGGTTTATGGAGAATTTTATTTTCTTTCATTTACCGTATCTCGTATTACGATCATTTAATTGGTTCGTAAGATATGCCTGATTAAGTGGAACCACTCTTTTTTTTAAGCTAAATAACGTTAAATTGCCAATATCTGGAAAACGTATCCTTACAAAAAAAAGTTAACTCGCTTTTCAGAATCAGCGAGCGATTCTACATACAAATTGGATAAAGGCGCCTGGAGAACAAAATCAAAATTAAAATTTGTGATCCAGTGTAATCACCAATATTTACAATACTTGAAAGAGAGACAAAATCGGAATGGCTTACTTTTCTGTGGAATCGAACAATATGTATAATCACTTACAACAGTCACAACAATCTGTCACACCAGTCACAACTTTAAATATTTTTTAACAGTTGTTCCTATGAAAATCAAAAAAAAAGCTTAATTTTCAATAGAAACGCAAGCGTGCAGTTTATAATTTCATTATTATTTCAAAATTAAGTATTTTTTGCCTAAGATTCGTCTTTTAGTGCGCAAAGGTAAAATGGAGGGATTTTCAATGTGCCACTAGTCACATTCATTCAAATAAAACCTACAAAGAACATAATTTAATTTACAAATGATTATATGTGACCTGGTCTACGGAAAGGGGGCTTAGGTGTCAAAAAATCAATTTTCACTTTTTGGTTGATTCGGATGGAAGATGAGATGCTTTTTCGCGTGGTGAAAAGCAGAATATCCTAACTTGCTTAGAAGTGTACTAAAAATTTTTTTTTAATTTTAAATTTTTAAATGTTCCACACTAGCAACTTACACGATGAACTATAATAATATTCCGACCAACAACAACACTTACTGGACCAACAACAACACTTACTGGACGTCCGGCGCGGAGAACAATTAACGAGATAATGAGAAACTGACGAAACGAGTTGCTTACTTTTAACAGCTTTTTCACAGAAAACTAGTTTTCGCACGTAAGCTCCCTTTTCGTAGACCAGGTCACATATTTCCGAGTAAAATGTCCCACCCATCACAATGGAATGGCCCATATGTGAAAAACACGCCCTCTAAAACTGAGTTATTGTAGTGCCTTTATTTTTTAGTAATTTGATGTGCGGTTACATAAAATGAAAGCTATTTAGTGGGTGAAGTTTGGGAACCCCTGCTCTAAATTATTCCTAACTTTGAGTTTACCGTTAGATGTTTTTTCCAGATACACATACTACTTGATATACATATTTAAGTTGGCGGAAATATTTATTTTATTGAAAATGAACTACATATGTATGTACATACATAGCGTTATAAGAGCTGCCAATCTGAATCGCAGCGGCACCATATACAGAAAAATCACAATGTTGCTGGCATATGCAGACGATATTGACATCGCTGGCCTGAAGCCCACGGATGTCAACGGAGGATTTTGCAGCTTGAAAAGATCCTTCGACTTCGCACCCATGGGTGGACAACGAAAACAAGGGCGCCCACGAACACAATGGAAGCACCAAGTGCAGAAGATCTGTCCTCACTTGGGATGAAAAACTGGCGCAAATCCGCAAAGGAGAGAGGCAACTAGCGAAGTTTTTTGGTCTAGGCCCAAAACGACAAATGGTTGTACTGCCAAATAAGAAGATTTATATAGAAAATTTTTATTAATTTTGTATCGGAATACTGGAGTATAAATCTGGCAATCGCTAGGCTAAATTTCCATCGTCAAAATTCTCTAAATGAAAAGCAGTGGGGCCTAAAAGCACGCAACATGGAATAGTAACAGAAGCAATGCAATATGAGGGGCATGTAACTAGATGTTGACTGTTTTAGGCGCGGCTGCTATTCATTTGGAGATTTTTAGGGACCAAAATTTACGATAGCAAATGCTGGAATCCGAGAAAACTACTTAAACAAAATAAAGGAAAATCAAACCAAAATCTTTGCGGTTCCTCTTGTTGCAGCTTACTAAGCTCTAAATCAGTGAAAGGCCTGATCCGGCGAATTTGGGATGTAGGTGGTTAGTGTCGTCGGTTCTACATGGCCGACGTTTTTTCGAAAAAAGACTGTTGTTTTAACGATTTAATCTTGTTAGGATTCGTGAAGCCCACTAATTTGCACTAATTCTTTTTTTTCTGTTTAATCCAAAATACTTCGAAGTAATTTTGCTTTTTGATTTCTAAGTTAAAGATATACCTATATTTAGCAGTGATATTGCAATTTCCGTCCTGTTTTCTGACTAACAGGAAGTGTTACTGTAGAGAAAATACGTATTTTAATACCGATTTATCGGTTTTTTTCTTAATTTGAAATTGAGTTTTTTTCAAATTGCCATTTTCGAAACCGGTTTCGAAAAAGGGCGATTAGTCGAACACCCTAGTAATATATACATATATATGTATGTACCCTAGGCCATACCAGAAAAAAACTTCGCCGTTCAACCGTGGATCTAAAGTATCGACAAGGCAATTTCGATTTCTTTTCCGGACGAATACAACTTTTCATTGACCCCAAGTACCCTGTTCTACTACTTACCCAGCAAATCTCAGTTCCTACCACCCTAATGTCAGTATATTAATGCTCGCCAAAACTCATTAAACTGTTGCTAGGGAGGTATTTCGATTCGAAGGTAGTTGCGATTTTTCGTCATATTTTCGTAATAGCACATATCTATGTACATATTTTACCACTTTCAGTAAACATTTTCGCAATAAATAATAGTGGGTTTACGCGATGAAAACTCGCAAACGTTCTGCTTATGTCATTTTTCTACTGAACTGCTTTTTTTGGATCTGCATATCTGGAGCAAAATGACTCATTTTTGAACCGATTTACTTGGCTGACATCACTCACTAAAAGAAAAACGCCGTTATTAAATTATTTAAATTTTTATTTGTCGTAACTGTCAATTCAACACTTTTAACATAATTATAATATTTCTACATGTTTCGAGTTTTGTGTTCTAGAATTTCTTCATACATATTTATTATCTTACGGTCTATACATATCGAGCCCTAACCGCCAAAATAACGTAAGCGACATTTTTTTCAAAATTTTCTCTTTGATGCAGAAATGCATCTAGATGCTCTAGGAATATTTCTGCATCAAAAAGAAAATTTTGTAAATAGTGTCGCTTACGTTACTTTGGCGGTTAGGGCTCGATATGCTTACGCCTATTATACAACAGAAGAAAAGTGAGCAATATGTGGAAACATATGCATACATATTATAGGTTTTGACATTTATATATGTATGTATGAGAATACAAGCCATCTAATTCCATTATTTAACTCCATATACATAAATTTCTGTGCTCATCACACTTTTTGTTACCTTTGACTCCACCAATTTCAATTCCTCTGCAAACATTTGCACGTTGCTCATGAGTACACATCTTCTGTGGATGCTAGCATCAACAAGAAAGAAGTTCATGGAACCTTCATATTTTCTAAACATTTTTTGTTAATCATTTCCATTTAATCGTACACAGATAAAATTGGTACGACAGTACCACTCTGCTGGGCTAATTCCTACACAAACTTAAGATTTCACACATATACTGTGTTTAGTTTATAAAGGTTTACATTTGTTGAACCGCATGAAAATTTTGAATAGAAATCTAAGAATCACAAAGGGAGGTTAGAGCATATTCACTTTTGTATTCGCATAAGTTGTTCGCAGAAAACGTGATTTTTTTTAATTAACATTCATGTTATGAAAAAAAAATAATATCATAGGTATGTAGTATAAAATTGAGGAATATACGTATGTAATAAAGACCAATAGTAATTTTACAAAATTAGAATGTCATAATAAAAAATGTGATTAAATAATATGATTAATATGCATTTATGTATGTAGTATGTAATGGCTATACATTTAAGAACTAGTGTGGAATATAGCGCGTTCAATTAGATTGAGAATACAAATCGGAAAACTCTTTACTCTTTTACTCGTCCAGAGTCTTCGCCATTTTAACAGCGAGTTTCATAGAGACCACTGCGGCCAATGTAGCGTACCCATTTTACAACATCGTGATCGGAGTAATTCAGTTTTGGTTCAAATACTTTTAGATATCGTACTTTAAATCCTGATGGCGCGAATGGTACTTCGAAATTCATTGAAATAGGTGGACGTGTCCATTTTTTCTTCGTATCCGTTTCTAACAACTCAATTTCCGCTGATAGTTGAGTCTCTTTCATGCCTGCCATACGCTTTATTTTCCACACAATTGCGTTGTCTGAAGCCTTGTATTTGGCTTTCCCCTTGAGACAAATCAATTGTACTCCCGAAGTGTTCAATGGCGTCGGAATTTTTACTTCTATTTTCTGGCCTAATAGTGACGGTTTGAAATTCGATTTCAGTACTACTTTTACCTCCATTTTGGTACGGCCAACTTCTCGTACAAGAGGAATAACTCGGAATGGCAATGAAATGTCTTTGGTAGTGCGATAGCGCATTAACTCGAATTCTCCATCGGGTGGAATAAAACTAATGGAGTGCTCGGTTTCGAATTTACTCAATTTCACACACTGATGAAACTGACAGTCATCGATTACGACAACAGGCTTGCCTGAGCGTGAGGTTTCCGCCTCTGAATTGCCGCCAATGCCACGGCCTTTAGATTCCATCACTATTTTGTCATTTATACCAAATTTACACTCTGGCATTCCTGTATAAAGAAATTTAAAAAATTTTATTCTTGTTGCTTTAGGATGCTGTTTAGCACATACATACCTGAAAGATACGACTTCATAACTACTTTTCCAGCAACATGTGCGGAAAGCACTTGGCCCTGTGGACTCATCAGTAGATTCACGTACTCTAACACGTCGAGGAAAAGTTCATTGCGACGGTATTTTATGCCTTCACGCCGCCATCCGATTTGACCGGTTACCTGTGAGGTGATTTGCATTTGTTCTTCCTTAGTGGCTGACTTAATACCCTGCTGCGTTATGAACGTCTTCAGCGTGCCAGAGTCCGTGTTCTGCGGATAACCGAAGTCGAGTATCTCGTCGAGCAATTCATATATTAAAACGAAGTTATTCTTAATGTTTTCTTCAGAAATTTTACCAAAGTATGACTGCATTACTTCGATAATTTTTAATAGGAATTCGAATACCATTGCTGCATTTACATTTTGTTTGGTCACGGCAGCTAGCCAAATATTGGCACGCTAAAAAATATTTATTACATTTATGTAAAAAATTTATTTTTTTAAGACTACATACCTTTATATGGAAAAAACTTGTTCTTGCAATATTCGTTACCGGGGAACGCACTTGCTGCCTTGCATGGATGACGTTGACACGAAAAGCATCCACTGCATTACGTCCAATATCATCACGATATACGCGACTGATTAGTACCTCCCCCTTGTGGTTATATACAAATAATCCACCAATCATTTCAGCAAAAAGCCTTTTCACTTCCTTCAATAGTATATACAACACCAAAACGTCCAACTTGAATTAAAAATTTTGCTAATTTTCACTTTTCTGTGATTATCGATCAACACCCTCTTTTTTCTATTCACTTGACAGCTGTCAACGAATTCGCTGCGTTTTGCATGGTTGTATTTGGAAAAAATATTTTAATCAAAACGATTCCATAGATTGCGTTTAAAATTGTTTTTAAAGCTTCTTCTTCTATTACATTAGGATAAGTGCATATATATTTTGATTAAAACAATTATAATTTTTATATTGGCCATCATAAAAATTCGGATGCTAAATTTCTAATTAGAATTTGTCAGGCCATCAGCTGTAAATATTAGGGGGCGTGAACCAAGCCAGTGAACAGCAGCCAAGTTTAGTAGGTACATGACTTTGCGGCTTGAATAACAAAAAAGGTTTTTATAGTTCGTTTGATATTTTCGACTTTGCTGTTGTGTTACATTGAAATGCCTGTCGAAAACTTGGAAGAAGAGGGTCTAGAGAAGAACCCCAAATTGGAATTAGCTCAGTACAAGTTTCTCTTGTCGCTACCAGAGCATAAACAAGATGCTGCCTTGAAATTGAAATTATTGGACGCAGTGCGTGCTGACAACATGGCCCCTTGGTACGAACACATATGCTTGGAATTGAATTGGGTAGTGGATAAGGATTTGCTTGCTCGTATGAAGGAGCAAAATCGTTTGGAGTTAACAAAGTTAGATGAAGCAATAGAAGATGCAGAAAAAAATTTGGGCGAGATGGAGGTACGCGAGGCCAATTTGAAGAAGTCTGAATACTTGTGTCGCATCGGTGACAAAGCTGCAGCCGAAACTGCTTTTCGTAAAACATATGAAAAGACGGTATCACTCGGTCATCGTTTAGACATTATCTTTCATCTTATACGTCTTGGTCTTTTCTACCTAGACCATGATTTAATAACCCGAAACATTGATAAGGCCAAACATCTCATTGAGGAGGGCGGTGACTGGGATCGACGCAACCGTCTCAAGGTTTATCAAGGCATTTATTCAGTAGCAGTGCGAGATTTTAAAGCAGCTGCTAACTTCTTCTTGGATACCGTGAGTACCTTCACCTCCTATGAACTGATGGATTACCCCACATTTGTGCGATACACTGTATATGTAGCAATGATTGCATTGCCCCGTAATGAATTGCGGGACAAAGTAGTCAAGGGCGCCGAAATTCAGGAAGTGCTTCATGGTCTGCCTGATGTAAAGAGTTACCTATTTGCACTTTACAATTGTCAATATGCCGAATTTTTCAAACACTTAGCTGAGGTGGAATTAGTACTACGTGCAGACTACTTGGCACATCCGCACTATCGATTCTATGTTCGCGAAATGCGCATTCTCGCTTACACACAACTACTTGAATCCTATCGGTCGTTAACATTGCAATACATGGCGGAGGCATTCGGTGTAGATGTAGACTACATAGACCAAGAACTTTCACGTTTCATTGCAGCTGGTCGCCTCCACGCAAAAGTGGATCGCGTCGGCGGTATTGTAGAAACCAATCGACCAGATAACAAAAACTGGCAATACCAAGCTACCATTAAACAGGGCGATCTACTACTAAATCGCATCCAGAAGCTAAGTCGTGTAATTAATATTTAAATGTGGCATTCGATTTGTACTAGCTAAAATGCGAAATAAAAAACAAATCACTTCCCCGAATTGTATTTTATTAAAAAAAATAATTTCTTAAAATAAAACAAATTGTCAACTTTATTTTATATTTAGAAAAAGGTATGTAGATAAAAAATTCTTTGGATTTGGGTGTTGTACGTTGAGTTTTAACAAGTACGAGTATTTTATACGCTTTAGTGAAAGCATCCGAGTGTCGGCGGTCTTTGGTAAACTAAATTTCCTATAAATACAAATTAATTTGCGTTCATCCTATAAACGAATGGCATTAAGCTAATGATTTTTTTTTGGTTTCAGGAGTCTACGATCTCATTTTTGCACTTCCAAGCTGTGCCGTTATAATTATTACCCCGATTGTTTACTTCTTTTTCAAAATCACTTGGTCCCGCTGTCACCGTAGCTTGTCGCAGACCGCAGTCCAAAGGCACCGATGTATCGGCATTTTCGTCGATGGTTAATTGATTGTGAGTGGGAGGATCGATGCGGGTGGACGGAGAATTCTCACCTCTATCCTTCGTGAAATCGACCACGCCCGGAATGTGATGCTGCGGTTGTTCGACGTTCTCACTGTGAAAACTATGCATATGGCCGCTGTTGGATGCTCCAATGACAGCAGCAGTGGCGGCAGCATTCAACAAACTGCTACTATGAGAAGCTAACGCCGAAAAATTATTTAAATTATTGAAATTGTTTGTGGTGCTGTCATTCTTGCTCTGACGCCTTATGTTTGTGCTCAAATTCAGTAATGCATTCATCATAACTTTATTACGTTGATAATCTTTACGTAGATGCTGACGTATTTCGGTGTGGCAGTGCTCGTTGTTTGTAACAAGAATCTCACCTTTGTCAGTGGTGGTGACACGAGCTTTACAATTAAATTTTCTTGACAAATTGCACTGCCAATACTTTTTATCCTTGCGTACGTATTGTATGCCAAAAGTATGACCGTCATGTACCAAGAGAGGTTTCCCGCGCTGACTTAACATAAACTCCAGTTTACCATGAAACCAATGCTCGCCAGGAGCAACTAAAGCGGACATAGAAATAATAAATACATATGTATTAATT
Source organism: Rhagoletis zephyria (assembly GCF_001687245.7). Taxonomy (NCBI): domain Eukaryota; kingdom Metazoa; phylum Arthropoda; class Insecta; order Diptera; family Tephritidae; genus Rhagoletis; species Rhagoletis zephyria. Next base: position 10,870 of record NW_016162073.1, on the reverse strand, counting down.
TATATTCTTCATAAAAAAGTGAAAGATATATTGTTAATTAGTAATTATGTATGTCTTCATTTCATGGACAGGACATTTGGCGAATTCCCCAAAATTTACTTGTTTTAGATAGATGAATGTATGTATTATATCCTCATGAAATTCAACTCTACAGAGTTCAATTACAAATTTGTATTACCTGTTTTAGAATTGATGACCTCTTGAATGATGCATGCAACGAGACATTTAATGGAAGGACGAATTACTTATGCATGTATGTATCAGTGTTGGGCAAATTTTAATTGTAAAAACAATTAACAATTAATTGTTAATTGCTTTCACTTTAACTAACAATTGGTTAATTGTAATTGTGGAGAATTATAACTAACCATTAATTAATTGTCAATTGTGAAAAATAACAATTAAATAATTGTTAATTGTAGCGGTAGCAATTAACAATTAATCAATTGTTAAATGTAATTTTCTGCAATTAACAACTTTTCAATTGTTTTGTGAATATCATTAAAAATTAACGATTAAAAATGCCTCCTACATATATAGGCCTGGGACGTGGATATGATAGCTATCCACATCTCAGGCCTGTACCGTACTTTTTATCGAATTTATAAGTAGGTTAATTGTTATAAAAAAAGTAATTGCAATTAAATTAATATCGATATCGTTTATAAAAATGTTGAATAAATTTGGGCGGAGGTGTGACACTTGCGGGACTCCAGATACAACGTCGTACTCTCTTGACAAGTGGCCCTTTACGCGCACACGCGGGTGTCTGCCAGTGAGATATGAGCGAAGCCACTGGAGTGGTTCACGTTTAATACCATATTGACTTACGTTTTCTTTTAATAATAATTCGTGGTCCACCATGTCGAAAGCCTTACATGAACATTACGTTCCTTGCCTAACGAGTTGAAATTTGCCTTGATGTAAATGTATAGGTTTGTGGTTGTCGACCTGCCTCCGAGGAACCCATGTTGCTTTTTAGTAATTATGTTTCTGAATGCAAATGTTAGCTGCGGAAGAATTAGTTCTTCGAACAACTTGGCCAACGACGACTGAATGCATATTGGTCTGAAGTTTGTAACTTTAGATTGATCATCTGATTTTTATTTTCCAGGCAGATGTAAAACAGCCTGTTTATGTGGATTTGTCTAGAATGTGTATAATAGGTTCGCAGAGACTAATATCGCAATTTTTTTTTTAAATATGTTTGGAAGGTCATCGGGTCCAGCGCCCTTGTTGATGTTTAGCGTCGAAATTTTAATTGCAAATAATCTAAAGTTTAATTGCAACTAATTTAATTGGAGGGTGTTATTAGTTTAAAAGTTTAATCGCAATTAATTTAATTGCAATTACTTTTTCAATCAATTAACAAGATAATTAAAAATTAATTGATTAACGCCCAACACTGGTATGTAGTATATGTATGTTGGAATAAAAGTAAATAGCTTTTCAGCTTCTTTAATTTCAGCATTGGATACTTAATTGAATCTTTTTATTATAGGAGTTTGCGACGTTATCTTTTGTAAAATGTTCATATTTTTTTAGTTGCTGCTAATACATGCTTTTTTGTTCTTTATTGTTTACAAGAGTTAAAAATTAAAAGATAATACTGGGTCTGGTACGATACGTCGAAATTTAAATTGTCGAAACTAAAAACACCGAAAAAAAAATGTCGAAAAAAAATTGTTAGAAAATCAAGAATGTCGAGAAAAAAATTGTCGAAAGGAAAAATGTCGAAAACAAAAAATGTCGAAAATAAAAATNTTAAAAACAGGTATAAAACTAGTTTCTTAGTTAATGTATATAATCATGAAGACAAAAAAATTTCCATTAATTGGATATAAATCCTATGGATTTATTTATGCAAAGAAATCGCCCAATTTTTTTTTTTTAGTTAATCGCACTTTAGGTCTATGTGTGCTATAGGGATGGGTAGTGGGGGGTTGAAATTCGATTTTTTCCGAATTTCGAACATTTCCCAAATATTCGATTATTCGATTCAAAATTTGGTGGTGAAAATTCGATTTAATTCGAATTTTTTCGAATTTTCCAAAAATGTTTTTAATTGAAACTTCCTTATCGAGTGCGGAGATGTTTGCGTTAAATATTTAACACCAAGTTATAAAATCTGTACCGTTCGTTCAATTAAAAAAAAGTTAAATAATCGCTTCCGCAGATGTATACGTTAAATATTTAACGGGATCCGTACGATAAGTCGAAAATAAAAATGTCGAAAGAGAAATGTCGAAATTTAAAAATTTTTTAAATNTGTATCTTTCGTTCGATTTTCAAAAAGGAGGTAGGTGTTAAATGAAAGTTCTTGCCCTGTAGATGTGTGTATGTAATCAAAATCAAATTATTTAATAAGTTAAATAAATTACCCCAATATAGGTATCAATCGATGGTTTTGAATAAGCTTTATTTTTTAATTACNATATTCGATTATTCGATTCAAAATTTGGTGGTGAAAATTCGATTTAATTCGAATTTTTTCGAATTTTCCAAAAATGTTTTTAATTGAAACTTCCTTATCGAGTGCGGAGATGTTTGCGTTAAATATTTAACACCAAGTTATAAAATCTGTACCGTTCGTTCAATTAAAAAAAAGTTAAATAATCGCTTCCGCAGATGTATACGTTAAATATTTAACGGGATCCGTACGATAAGTCGAAAATAAAAATGTCGAAAGAGAAATGTCGAAATTTAAAAATTTTTTAAATCTCGAAATAATGTTTAACCGAAACGCAAAATGTCGAAATCGTATGCTTTCGNATTCGAATATCGAAGCTTGGAATATCGAATTTACCCATCCCTAGTGTGCTATATCTTCATTTGAAATGCAAGGAGCCGATGCTANGGAATATCGAATTTAACCATCCCTAGTGTGCTATATCTTCATTTGAAATGCAAGGAGCCGATGCTAAGATCGTTATGCATTAATAAATGATGTAAAGTGTTGCAATTCGATGAAACGCGAGGTGACGATATGTAATATTTCCACGTCTTAATTTTAATAATCCAATGTCCTGGATCGTAGGCACTTCATATTTTATTGTTGTCAATTTACAACTGCAACGAATATGCAAATCCAAGAGCATATGCACAAGATCCTGAACAGCCCTATTGTTCGCGCAAAACTAAGTAAGTTTCTCTCATGGGATAGTAAGATACCTCATTCTCTGAATTTTGTTACTGGCTAATTCTTACTGGCATTTGCATAGCGAACAGAACTAATTTTTTATAGTTGCGTTCCAGATGCTCACGATATTCACGATTTGCAGGTTTTTTTTTGCAGGAAAGCGTTCCAGGTGCAAAACGTGAGACGGTTGATAAAGATCGTATTTGATCGTCTCCATGGCGCTTAACATTAAAAAAAAATGGAAGTAGTTACAGGAAAAGTTTTTTTTCGCGTTCCAGGTGACTTTTATTTTTTCTCTCTTGCTCCTCTCTTTCAAGAGAGTAATTTTGTTATTTGTATAACCTTGAACCATTTATGTATGTATGTAGCCGATTTCAGTGATTGAGTGCATTCCAAAACGTCAAAATACAAAGCATCAGTCTCTTTTATTTCCATACCGCATTAGAAGAAAAAGTCTACCTTGCGCAACCTAGGTGAAAACTAGCATCTAACCGTAATTGCGCATATTTGGCATTACAAGCTGCTGAGGTTTAGAAATAAAAATAAAAGAGACTGATTCTTTGCATTTTGACGTTTGGAAATGCAGCCATTCTTTTATAAAGGGAAGGTGGTACCTCAGAGGTGGTCCCGCACTAATTTGGATTACGAAAAAAACGGTAATCTTGAATTTTTATATGAGAATTGAAGTTGGCTTGGTTTTTACTTAAAAATTACTAGTTTACACATGATACAAAAAAGAAGGTAGTTTCATTTAATGACATTCGTTGTTGTTGTTAACCATTTGACTTTTAATAAAATTAAGACATTTCATCAAATTCATGCTACCTGATCACTAGAATAAATATTTTTTTTTAATTATGCCGGCTACATGATTTTGAAAATGGGGTTACGACTATGTTTCAGAACGCATGAAGAAAGTATATACTTACATATCGTCGCTTAAAGTACAAAACCGCATATTGAAATATGAGTGTTTTTACTCACTACAAAATAATTTATGCAACCTCACATACGCACCTGTGCATTTTGTTGATACACAGTTTTGTACTTTAAACGACGATCTGTTAGTTGTTTATCGGAGGGCGGTCTGTTCAAGCCGATTTCAGGTGTTTTGCATAAATTAAAAATTTGTGAAATTCAATGATGATGCGCCAATCACAAAGTCTAATTTTTTGCAAAATCTGATGAGAAATTTGAAAGTAAATTTGAACCAAAATATAAAAAGGTTTTATTTGCGAAGAACATTCTTTAGAATTCGATTTTTAAATGGCAAGATTGCATTCAAAATAAGAAAACAAAAAAATAACAGAATAATGCGTGCGTGGTTTTCATTACAAAATGAAAAGAACCATTACGATAAAGTCTCCTTTATCAGTTTACATTTTAAATATTTTTAATAAAAGGTGCGAACCACGTAAGTAAAAAAGTACCAAGCACTGATAATAGTTTTTGATTTGAAATGTTATTACATTGGTATAAATATGGGAAAGAAAATACTCCGATTTATTGTTTTAATATTATCAAAGTGGCAACGCCGTTGATAATACTCACAATTTATGAAACTTCATATAATTTTATTATCCGTCAAAAGTTGTTTATTGAAATTACCTTCTTTTTTGTATCATGAGTTTACATAACGAATACTAGTGACCCTGCAAACCAAAGTTCCCGAAATCTTAACGAAATCTTTAGGAGTATCTGATTTCTGTAACGATTTTTTTCCGAATCTTCAAAGAAAATTATATGAAGTGGTTGACACGAACTCGAAAAGAAATTTCTGTACGAAAAATAAAGAAAATTCTGAAAAAAGTCTGCAAGAAATTCTTCACATAGCAGCATTATTTTCATTTCTTTACCGATTTTCTTCCGAAATTTCGTAAAAGAATGGAAGTGTGCGTAATTTATTTCATTTTAGAAAATTCGGCAAAAAATCGGATGGGATCTTTCCGAATTCTTTAAAATTTCTTTACGATTCAGAATACTCTGAAAAAATGGTTTGCAGGGGACATGCATACATATGTTTGTATGTATTAGAGTGGTTCATAAAAACACTCTGTTTGGAAATTCATAAACGCTATATCAGAATATTGTTATTTGTGATAAATAAAGAGACGTATTTTTTTTATTTTGAAAAAAAAGTTTTCTTAGAGGTCGCGCTGGTCGGTTTTTTTATAAAAACGCTGATGTAAAACAAGCCTACAAATATGTACTACACATCGTCGTTTAATGTGCATAACCGCGTATTAACAAAATGCAAAACCGCGTATCAGGATAATGCAAAACCACGTATGTGAGGTTCCATCAAAACACTCATATTTAAAAATGGTTCTCTTTTTTATAAAGAAATCGCATTTCTGCCTAGTATATTTCAAAACGCATGATTAAGGATTAAGCCAAGAGCTTGTGTGAGCAAATCCAATTTTTGGCAGCAAATGTCAGTTACGCGGTTTTGCAGAATGACGATGCGTGGTTTTGTACTTTAAACGACGATACTTATCTATAAGCAAAAGGAATAAATTTTTAATACATTTTGCTTCTGGTTATATGGTATATACTTTTAGGCTTATTTTTTGCATAAAAATCAACTGCCTAATCATAAATAATAAAAAAATATATATGTAATCTTTATACTTTCCAATGCACTAAAATCTTATAAGTATGTTTTTGTAACTTACCAAGTTCTCACAAGGTATGTGTCTTTGTTCACCCATTTCCCCTTCCTCTTGAGCACTTACCGAAAACACAATGGTTTATTTAAAAACTAGCATATTTTAATTGCTGTCTTGACTTGTATATAGCATGTATATGTATGTAAATATGTAAGTAATTATATTAGCAATAAAACAAAAAAACAAAGTTGCTCGGTGCGGTGCGTATTTGAACGCACTGTATATTCTGATTGTGAGTCAATCTAAAGTTTTGCTGCATTCAAAATGAGCCGTTAAGGAACTTAGTAGTTACATATCTTCCATTTTGAAATTATGTCCTTCGGCTGGTGATATCGTTATGGAGTCAATGACGTGAGCTTGATGTTGAGCCTCACTCGTGCCGTCTTTTGAATGTGAGGATACGGCAGTATTCGAATTTAATTCGGACGGCGACAGTGTTGCGCCATGGTGGCTCAGCAGATGCTGTTGTTGCTCACCGCCGCCGCTCAAATGCGCTGAATGTGACTGATGAGATTGCACCTCCGACACACAGATCGCTTCGTCGCTCAGACTCGTTTGCGCTGGCGATTTTAGTGTGCTACTGCTGGAAGCTATCACTGGTGTTGTTGTTAAAGGTGAGCTGAGCGAATTTGCACCACCACTGCCGTGTTGCGACTGATTACTTTGATTCGATGGACTTTGCAGATGAAGCGTTGGTGGTGGTGGGAGTGGCGGTGATTGCATTAGCGGCGTTATCTCTAAATGCGGTTGATGTTGTTGAGATAATTGTTCGTGCGAATTCGAGTGATGCTGATGTTGCGTCAAGTGCGCCATGGTATGTGGCAGTTGGGAATGGTGACTATGGTGCATAACATTTGATGCATTCGCACTATGCAATAGATTCTGTATAATGCGGTTTGATCCTTGGCCGTTTCCTGAACTGCCAATCACATGTTGTTGGTGGTGATGGGGATGATGGTGATGATGATGATGCAAATTGATGTGACTGCTCCCGCTATCGGCAGTCGAGTTATGCGACATTAAGAGACTAGTAGCCGACTGAGAACAATGGGTGCGCCCATGCGGAGAACTCATTAAACTCGCCCCGATTGGGGGCGGAGATATAGAGCCACCTACTGAATGCAGCGGTTGTTGCTGGTGCTGGTGTTGCATCTGTTGTTGTTGCTGTTGATTTTGATGCAACTGCAGTTGTTGTGAGGGAGAATTATGCATGGAGTTATGTGGTTGATACATAGATGCACCAATGACACTGCTCACGGTCGTATGATGTAGCCGTGTTCCTGTGACAGCATTCATACCGCTTGCAGCATTATTGCCGCCGGGCAGTAGTGTGCCGGACATATTAATCGAATTTAAACTAATTGAAGGTGAGATAGAGCTTGGCACTGAGGTCGATTGCTGAACATTGGCATCGATAGAAAACCCGGCGCCACTCGTACTTCCACTCAGATTTCCTCCGGATGCGCCATTGCCAGCTCCACCGCCACCTGGTCCACTACCTCTCATATGTGGTGGATGGTTATGCACTCCTGTCGCTGATATGACGCGTCCCTGATGCGTTATGCAACGCGCTCGGCACATACTAATGCGATAGGACTTGCAGAGCCAATAAGTTTTCATGCCTTGTTGAGTAGCCACAGTGTTGTTTCGGTTAAACACGCAATTACCGTGCAACAGAGACGTGGAAGAGAGCATCACCACATTGCTGCTATCTAAGAGTAATTGTATGCGAATGTTTGTTGTATATGGATTGAAATCAGATCACATTCGGCACATCGGTAAAGTCAAAAGTCAAAGATAAAGTAAATACGTAATATGTTAATATCGTTCGGATATATTATCATATTACATAATATACGAGCGCGTATGTAAATATATACAATATACAATATATGGAGAGCTATGTATGTACATAATCGTGAAAATTTTTCGTATTAACTATGTAGTTACTATTAGAACAATTAGGTGTACAAGTATTTGTGCTGTTTAAGGTTTCAAAGTGAATTATTTACATACAGGTAGATATGTAGCAGCGATTGATTAAGCCATTTAGCGTGGACATTTTTGGAAAAATCAGTGGTGAAAGCTTGAAAGAAAAATACGAATCTGATCTAGAGTGAGACACAGATCCATACATAAAGGCAAGTGCACATACATATCTGTATGTATGTACTCTAAACGAGCATAGAATTTACTAAAATGATTGTTATACATATTTTTTATAAGCGTGTGCAAATAATTTTCAATTGCAAAATAGTCGAGGACTTATATGCCTTATTGCCAACAAAATATTATACATACATACATGTCTAAATTTACTGTGCATTGATATATAGTAACTATCGTACCTTTGCCCCAAGAGCGTCATATCCAAAAAGCATACACTCGAGAAAAACGGCTTCAAAGTTTACACTTTGAATGGTAAAAAGGAAGACGCATTTTTTTTTGTAATGAGCTATTGTTAATCAATACAGCTTTGTATTTTTCACACACAATGGAAGAAGAGATGTCATTTCTGCAAACTTTTCATTTGTCATTTCAAAAACTTTTTAATTATGGCACTCTTGCAGCAAAGGTACGATTCGTCTTCGGAAAAATAATTGAAGTGGTTGTGGCACAGTAGTTACCACCGCAAGGATGCCGTGAATTTTATGATTCAAGTTTAAGATACAAATTGAAAGAAGAAATCGCTACGCCAAATTTATATCGCTAAAAATTTCTAAATGNTGTCTTACAAAATTGGTGATTTTTTTGCATTTCAATAATTTCACCGTAAAACTTCAAAGCTCCAATAAAACTGTTATAATTATGATGCATAGTTCTCGTTCGAGCTTTTTAGGATAAACTGAAAGTTATTGGTAAAGATATTGAGGCATACTCATAGTCGAAATAAAGTCGACTCTAAATTTAATAGTAGCGTTTTTGGCAGATATTACATTCATAATTATGTCAAAAAGCTGCAACTAACTTTAGTTTCGTCTTTATTTTAACTACGTATATGCCCCATTGTTTCCAAAAATTGCAAACGTTTGCCAAACTTAACAAATATAAAATCAGATTCGAATTTTGATGAAAAACCAGACGGATCAAGAGTCACTGAAGAGTTTTCTTTGGTAATAAATTCTTAAGGTTTTCTGAACTCAAGCAGTTATCGGAAAAATTAAAATTTATTATGTATCCTGATGTGACTTCACTTGATAAACTGAACTTGTTTGATTGGCTGGAAATCGTAGATTGTGAAACGGAGCTGATTGAGTTTCAGTGCAAATATTAACTAAAAGCTTAGTCGAAACAAGGAAATAGTTAGAATCAATCGAATTAGAAAGACCATCGGCCAATATGAGCAATAATGCTAGTACTAAAATTTTGGAAACTTGGAATTCAATTCCAGATATATTAGCTGTCTGCAGAAGCTGGCGCTTGCACACAAGGTGCACAGAGACATTTAAGAGACGCTTAATTAGTTTTTTTTTTTTTTAATTTTTACACTATTTAAGAGTCAACCAATGTCTGCAAAAACGGTGATAAGTCATGATAAAACGTGGCAATAATAGCACGTGTATGTATAAAGGTTCGCCGGCCCTGTACTAGAAGTTATGTTTTCCTGGAGGCGTTGTATATTTTTAGGCACGAGCCTTATTCATTTACAGGTCTTTTCTGTCCATTACCGTTGGTTTTGTAACCCAAAAATTTTATTATCAAACAATTTTACGACTTCTGGTACCCACGATTCTAGGCACAGTTTCAGCATGTTTCCCAGTTTCTGCTATTTTTCTTTTGATTGTTTAATGTTTATTATTTTTCTATAAAATTACAGCTCATAGTGACAAAAACCATATAAGCCCAAATTTAGAACTTTGTATAAAACATACATACATAAATTCAACGCCAGTTTTCAACATTTTAGACCAACAAGCTTTTACTAAAAAATTTTTGAAAAAATCTAGGTATGCAGTTTTATAGTCCATTAAATTCTAGCCAGAAAGTGCAAATTTCAAGTGGCTAACAACTCGCGTTGATTTTTGATAAATTTCTTTTGCGGATGGTATTATTTCCTTCCATACAAGAATAATTGTCGAACATACTTTGTATGGAAGAAAATGCGTGACACGGTCAGGAAAAAAGTTATGCAAATGCATATTTAGATTTTTTATCAAAAAATTCTTAATAAAAAAATTTTTGATGTTGTAAAATAATGTTGAGTTTTTCTCTAAAAATTGAAATTTGAGAATAAACATTAAACAATCAAAAGAAGCATGTCCAAAACTGGTCAAATGCCGTGTTCTATTATTTTTCACATGACTGTACTTTAGTAATGCAGTCAAAATATTCAGCAATTTAGCTATGAATATTTGTCGAAATTCTGATATTGCATAATTCACGGGGCAATACTTTGTTACCAGCTTATGAGATGGCAACAAAATTTGCTGGTTACAGGAGTTTATGGAATGCGAAAAGTGTTAAAAAATTGGCTAGAACTTTATTTACCGGTTACAAATTTTCTTCCACGCGTTTTGCGGAAATTCTCTTCCAATTTGTTGTTTTCACCACACAAATAGAGGGCAAAAAATATTATGCCGGGCAAGGGACAATTGCTGATCTAAAAACCGTTTTCTATCAGTTGAATGTGACGTTAAACTGGTTTTGATTCTAGGTCCTATTCTTTAATCACTACAGAAAATTTTCTAGGTTGTGTGTGAACATTACACCGTATCACCATGTATAAAAAAGTTGAATTCGCTTTAAGCGATTTTGAACACTCACTAGGAGAATATTTTTGAGGAAACTTAAACTTTTTTCATCGTCACCCTGAACGGCGAAATTGGTTTTTTCTATATCTTCTTTATTTGATGTCCGATTTGTAAAACATTCAGTTATATATATAGAGCTATTATAATTAGGGCTTTCAATCCCGAGATCCCGGACACTTTTTCATGCCCTGAAATCCGGGGATTACAGCTCCACGATACCGAGATTTTTACTGAGTTATTTACATACATAGTGAATGTGATATTGTAAACGAAAAAAAATAATTCGCGTGCATTTGGCATGAAAAACAAGA
>NW_016162072.1:43460-45895 GCF_001687245.7 Rhagoletis zephyria | reverse complement strand
GCAAACGGTGGTGAGTAGGCAGGTATTGGCGCTGGCTCTGATTTTGAATTAAATGCGGGCGAAGTTGCTGGTGTTGAATCACAAGTTACAGTTGAGAGCAGGCAGATAAGTGCAAGTTGCATTAAAAGCGTTGTGCATGTTGCTGCATTTGGCAAGAAGTGCATTTGTGTTATTGCTACAGCTGTGATAGCCGCGTTAGCTGTGACGGATGTGGTGGGTGCGGTCGTTGGCAATGCGCAGGCGCAGGCGCACAGGCGGAGGGCTTCATTATTTTGCTGAGGCATTTTGTTAATACTAAATTCGATTTGAATTTTATGTAATCTTATCAAAAAGGCAGTACAAAATACTTTTGTCTTATAAGTAAATTTGGCTGTTTTATCTTTCACAAAATTTGTCGTTGCTTTCCACTTTTTTTAATTTTTTTTGATTATTATTTTTTATAAAAATTATAATTGTTTGAAATTAATTTCAATTGGTTTGGAAACTTTTTTCCACCGCAAAGGTCAACTGTTAATGCCTGTACTTTTTCAATTTCAATTGCCCATTTACTGCCTGAACTATTGCACATTTTTGTTGCTTTTCTTGGCGCTCGCTTGCATTATTTTTATAATTTCTATTTCACACGTTTTTATTTCGTTTTTAATTTTGAAGCCGTAAAAACATGAAATTATTTTTTTATGATCTTTAACTTTTTCACTCAAGCACATCAATTTACGACGAAGCCCCGCCAGGTTTTTTATTAATTTTTTTTTTTTGTTTGCTTTGCTGCATACAATTTTTCATTTATTTAGCACAACAAAAACTTTAATGCTCAATCGGTAATCGTAAGCAGCAGCGCAAAAGATTTTTACATTTTCATGTTTTATTAAAGCTTTCACTTCGTCGGCACACACTTTTCCATACACTAATATTATGTAGGTATCTTAAAGGCTTCTTGCACTAGTAACTTTAATTTCCGCTCGCTTTTTATATATTTTTTCTCGCTCTAATTTACGCTAATTGATTCTTTTGTTGTTCAGTCTACAAGAATTAAGTTTGCTTAATTCTTTGCCTTTCACATATGTATGTATGCATGTGCATACATGCTTAGTAAACGCTGCTAAATTAGCTTGCGCGTGTGTTTAAATCTCCGTATTAAATGTTTTATCTGTTTTGTTTTTTATTTGCTGGATCTTTGACCATTTATGTACAAATTTTAACAAAATTAAGTCACTACCAATGAGCCGCACGCGCACGTAAACCTTTTCATTAAATACTTATCTAACAAATCCAACTGCGCTTCACAAAAGTCGAACACCGTCTGAAAAAGCTGGATTTGTAGTATTCAATGATCACTGGGAACATTTTCCACTCAACAAAACTCAAGTGGCGACGCGCTCTTTCTTGAGCAAGGCAAGTCGCGCTGAGCGTGCGCGTTGTACTCGTACTCATGATTCGTGAGTCACATTGATACGCTCTTCTTTGGTCATTTGTCCGGTGTGTTGCCATACCAGCTTTTCTGTATATGCATGCATTTTAGATATTTTTTATACTGGCGATTTTCAGTTGAATTTCTTGGGTAGTAATTTTAAATATTAATGCTGATTCCTAGTTAAACGAAATGCTATACTTTTCCGAAATAATTAATAGTAAACATTGACATGGATGCCAAATGTGCCAAGCTTGCCTACTGTTTCTTTAAAGACAGGATACGTCTTAACCTCGTTAAGTCTTAATTTGTTCGCTTCGCTTCTTTATCATGTTTAAACAATCCAACGTTCAGGACTCAGCGCATTTGCATCTGCTCGCAGTCTCTACATAGTCACTAATAGAGACTTTTCGAGGCTTCGAACCTTGGATCTCTCGAATGACTCGTTAGTGCTTTGCTCACTCGGCCATATCGACTATTGAAGCAGCGCGACATACACAGTTATTCATCTCCATTTGGAACATGCTGTTCCTCACTGTTTTCACCACACATTTGTGTTGAACAATTTGTTACTTTCTTACTGTATACCCAAATCGTCTCCTCAAGTCACAAAAAGAATCACTAATTTAGAGTTTCAATATTTGAGAGACTGACTTAAAGCTCAGTTAGTCTAGACTCTAGACTTAATTTAACTTACCGTAAGAAATCATCAATGGATTACTCAACACGTCAACTTAAGCCAGAAGCGGAAATTTTTTATTTTTGTATTTTCTTTTTGAGCTCTTTAGACAGTTTGCCGCCTAAATGCCACATCAAAAAAAAAAAAAAAACATGCAATCAAATATGTTTGCGTTCATTTATTTTTGAGAAATAAAAAAAAAAGCCATGTCCGTCTGTCCGTCTGTCTGTCTGTTTGTATGCAATCTAGTCTCTCAGTTTTCGAGATATCCGGATCAAATTTGGTAGGTGGGTGTATTTTTATAATGTATTAATCATTTGTCGGAACCGGAAGAATCGGACCACTATA
>NW_016162072.1:0-43435 GCF_001687245.7 Rhagoletis zephyria | reverse complement strand
TTCTACGCGTTTGGCCAAGTTTCTCCTCCAATTCGTGCTCTGCTTCTTGCTGTTGTGACACAAATGGAGAGATCTACACCTTTACTCCACCTCCGAAGAATATTATTTATGGCGGAAGTACACTCGCAGGTTTGCCATTGCCTGCTGAGGGCTGATCGCTATTTGAAAAAAAATCTTATTTTGATGTTACTGGGCCTCCAGAATGGCAGTATGCACCTCTAAGCCCTGCTCTAAATCAACCAAAAAAAGTCAGAAACAATGCAATAAAGTATTTAAAATAGTTAAGTCAAGATCAAACGTGAATTTTTCACTGATTTTTATTTGTTTTACCTTTAATCTAACAAAAAAAAACTTTGTAATTTTACTTTGCTCTTTTCTAAATCAATGCCATCTTGGCTGTTAATATTTTTATTGTAATTTTTGGTCATGACTTCATACCAAAATAAGCATTTTCACTGTATGAAAACTATGTACAATAAAAGCGGCTTATCCGTTTTTTTCTTAATTTGAAAAATTGGGACCGGCCTTTTTCACGTTGCAATTTTTGGATGTAACTCGAAAACCGGTTTTGGAAAGAAACGAATAAACGAACACCCTAATAAATTTAAATCCATTGTTTTCAATGCATCTCAATTTGTCACGATCCCATGAACAATATTCATGTATGTATGTAAGTATGTTTGTATGCATTTGTGATTATTTTGTTGTTCTTAAATAAATGTGATTATAGATAAGTTGTCCTCAAATATACATATGTACATATGTATGTATACATATATGTAATTATAGGTATGTATATACGTACGTAGATTGCGTCGAAGGCGCATCAAAGCTTCCTTTTCTTCTAGTAATACAATTCACTGATACTAAGTGGAACAATCAGAGATTTATTATCCACTTTATTAAGGAAATTTTAATTTGCTACGCTCAGTCGAAAAATATACACATTATTGATAACAGTAAAACATGCATGGTCAGCTATCGCAAAAGAAAACATGAAAAAATAATATTAATATTGATATTATTTGTAATAGATAAACAACTCTGCGGCACCCAAAACAACATACGACTTATCGTTAACGATAAGAACTGTACCGAATAAACACTAAACGACCAAGGAATAAAGGAAGAAAGACTGCAAAACAATTGATATATTATTTGAAAAAGCATTGCTAAACTTTCAGTGGAAAGTTGCGGGGCGTAATGTTACAAAAGTAATTTATCGGTAATTATTTTATTCTATTTATTTAGGTACTATTGTGTGCCCTGCAAGTCAGAGCATGCCATATGCACTTTTATTATGAACACAAATTGCATGCATATGTGCATTAGGGTGTCCATCGAAAATGTTTTTTTTGGAAATTTCAAAACCCTACACCCTAGTTTTATTCGTTTTTATGAGAAATATTATTGCCTATTTTTATAGATTTTTCAAAGGTCATTTAGAGATCGCGAGCTGTCGATTTAGGCCCGAAAATACGATTTTGTAGATTTATGAGTTTTTGAATGACTATTTTTGATTCGAGCTCAAAGATCGAAGATAATCTGAGAAGAGAATATATAGGCCTTTAAAAGGGTATAAAATAATCTATTGTCGGACTTGGCTTGTTGGGATTTTTTATGGGGTAAAATAAAAATAACCCGTATTTCTCTTATTTTTTTATATTTTGACCATCGATAATTTCCACAATTTCAAAATTAAATTAATTTTTAAATAAACTTATTGCAATCGCATAAAAATTTTTGAAGTTAGCCGACTTTTCTTAAATACGATCTTGAATTTACATTGTTTATGTACCGGACATTCAGATTTTTTAAAACATCTCCACAAGCCAAGTCCAAGAAATTTCAAAAAAAAAAACATTTTCGATGGGCACCCTAATATACATATGTCTGTATTTATACTTGCAGCGGTCAGACCGATTAAGAAATCACTGGATGTGGAATAAAATCGCCGCCTGTTCGTAAACAAGCCACTACTTTCATTTTCAAAGTCCGCAGATATGAATAAGTAAATGCATTTATGCACACATATGGACATCCATATACATACATACATATGTATGTATGACTTCGCATTTAGTTAAGCCAACATACAGTAGTCTGTATGTGCATTCCAGCTCAGATTATCTACTATGTAGGTAGAAGATTTTTTTTTTTATTTTTTCACTTTCCATTGTTGAATGCGAATATTCAACATACAGCTTTCTGGGCACATTTGATTGAGGGTTTTGTACATAAATATTCATTTCAGAAATTATATTCTTTAGAGGAGATGAAAACCTAGCATCATAGAATTCGTATAGGCCAGATACAACAAAAACTATGCTCCAAATGCTTAAGAAAGTCAAGACGGCTTGGTTTGGACCTGTGGTATGAATTCTTTATGGACTAAGCCCTTGGAACAGGTTGTTCTGCATTTCGTCCATTCGAATATTGAATTTTGAGTAACTTTGGTCGATTTTGTTGTGCAGCTCATATTGAAAAAGTACCTTGCGGGTCATTACAAATGGCAGTTAGACTGTTAAAATGTTATAAAAAATTGTACTAGGGGTCACAGAAGATGAAAATCATCTACGAACCAAGAAAAAAAGTAAGTCATATTGGCAGAGGGAAGTTGGCACGGAAGTTAATACTACTCAAATTAAAAAAAAAGTAAAGAAGAAAACGAACTTTATGCTGGGTGTCCTAGACCACCCGTCCACCTCTTAAAAGCAGGGAAATGTTTTTTATTGAAACGCAAACATTTGATCTACCAAATCGGGGACCTCTATCTTTTAGTGGTACTACCAACTTCCGGGTTCGATTGGAACTGCAATAAACTGACCGGTAATACATTTTTTTTAAGTAGACATACATACATGTCTATACAAGAGATTCGGATTCTGAGTTTGTTTGAAACTTTTTGCTCGAGGGTGCCTTTTTCAGCCACTAAACGTACTACAAAGCTTACCGTCAATGAAAAGCTGCGAAAATATTTGCGCAATTTTATTCAAAAGATTAGTTGTAAAATTCGTTTTTATTTGAATATTTTGCTATTTTGTTTACAGCAGCGTCATGAAGCTGGAAAAATAAGTAGAAAATTCAAAATCAAAAACCGCTTTGCTTTCAGCTCCAAAACGCGTATGAAAACGCTTGCTGTATGAACATTTTGATATAGCTACAGCAATTTAAAATCTTCACTCAGCTCGGAACGGCTTCGCTCGACTCAGCTCCGCTTGAACTTACCCTTAGAAAAAAAAAAAAATTAATAAAAAAAATAAAAAAAATGTGAAATATTTCTAGAATGTCACTTTTAGGTGGAAAAGAATTTTTATTGAAATAGCTTTTTCTACAAAAATGTTCAAATGGCATATATGGGAAGTTATTGCCGAAGAAGGACTAAACAAGAACTCCATAAGGTCATTAAGAAGGTGGAAAAGGCTTTAACATTAGCTTATTCTGAAAAATGCGAACTTAATTTAATTTTAAGAAGGCAAATCAATACAAGACTTGAAATAAATGAATAATATTACATGCAGAGAGAATACTTTCTATAACCGCGTTAGTACGAAACTGTAAACAGATTTTCCGGTAGGGAATTTGCTAAAAACGTTGGTGCCTAAGTTCAACTATCTGTTCGCGAATTATAATCATACACGGCCTTTATGCTGACTCAAATTTAGTTGAAAGATACATACATATGTATATATGCTGTGTAGGTACATATTTTAGTAAAAATCTAGAGGCAAGAAATAGTCACTTATGTAGTCATATGTAAGTAAGTATGTGGCACTAGTGTATCTAAAATTTAGATTCTAAATTTAAGTGTTTATGCTATCGTATACACATTGAATACTTGAAGATGCAGACGAATGTTTCTTCACACATGCATATTTCATGCACATTTGTATTTATTTGCATGTTTCTTGTGCACACATAAATATGTACATATGTATGTACATACATACATATACGAAGAAATATGCACATCCATTTATTTAGAATAAATAAAAGTATTCTCTGGCTGTTCGAGTCGCTAAAATTTTCACATTTCCTTGCGTCCCTTTGGTGCTCAGTGTCGGCCTGCCTGCCGCCCAGCGGGTGCGTGCGTGTTGATTGGTATTAAGTGCTCCAGTGCAGATTAGCATTGCAGTGAATTTGATTTTATCTGAACTGCAGCAAGCAGGAAAATGTGTAAACAGCCGACATGCGTACGACGCTTGGCATTTCAAAATGTGTGCACATTGTACATACATGATACGTATGCTGTTTGTTTATTTGTGGATTTATCTTTTTGTTGGCTCTTCGACATTTGTTTTGTAAAAATAAATGAGTGCAAAGTCTATTTATAGCCTAACTGGTGGCTAAGGCGCAGATTTTCTTGCTGCAAGTAACAGGGAAAGTAAGTGGAAGGAAATATATGGAATTTTCACTTTGAAAAATTCCATTGAAACTAATCTATAGTAAGTAATTTTTTGTGTCCATACTTTCAATAATAATCATACGAATATGAATACATAATTTTCATAAAACTTCAAGCGTCACTAAATCATTGAGTCCGCAAAGTTTTTGTTTAATTTTTTTAATTTATTATTTAACTTATTTTGATTACATTTTCATTTATTATCTTTCTATTTTATTTTATTGTATCTAAATTCTTGTTAATCTTTTTTCTTAATTTATTTCTTTCTTTTATTTTCATTTAATTAAAATTTTATTTAACTTTTCATACATTTTTAACTTAATATCTTAGTTTTATTTTTTTTTTACTCTTCTATTTTTTATCTAATTTCAATTTATTTTATTTTATACATTTTCATTATAAGCTATTCTATTCTTGTTATAATACCTATCGCGGTTATTTACACTCATTTATACTGCATTTAACCCCTTCTGATAAAAATAAATTTAAAAAATTGACCGCTTTTTAAATACAGTACTTTTGTATGAGTAAGCGTTTTCCTACATTTAGCAATTTCAATTACAATTATCGCACTCAAATGTAATGAATGAACAAGTAACAAAAAAGAAAACTTTAATTGCATACATCCACTTTTAGTTGCATTCAATTAAATCGTCGATCATTTCTCCATACGTCTCTCCGCTTAGCTGCACTGTCTTAAACAAAGGAAGCAAGAAGTCAAGTGAACCACCTCGCTGTATTGAGGAGGATCGCAATGCATACAGGACTAAACATACAACATACATACATGCATATATACACACATAGTACATAGTAAGAATGTATCTCCCGCCATTGCCCAATGTTATTGTAATCCCGCAATGGAGTGAGGCGCTTGGTAGTGGCAACAAACTACTAAATTATACCATAAACTTGTAGGTTGAGTACAAAAAACAAGTTTTCAAACTTGACACAGAATAACAAAAAATAAACAGTATACAAACACTAACAGAACAAAACAAAAAAGAAATAAACGAAAGCAACAACAAATAGAGCGTAAACAAGATCAGCTGTAATTATGAGTTTCCAACTGCAACGAAGGTTGTCCGTCCCGAAGAACCCAAAAACAGGCGAGGCTCATTAACAAGATTTTAGCCACAGAGTTGGTGATGAAAGAGAGATAGGTGGGAGATTACTTCTCACTCAATGCAATAAAAAGCAACAGCCAGAAGGCAGTAAGCAGGGATTGCCTGAGTATTTAACAAAAAAGCACTCAACCACATAAATACAGCGAGAGAAGAAAAAATTAATGAATTGTTAGTATTTCGTTAGATCTCGTCATTGTAGTTTAGAAGTACATACATATATGTACTATACATATACAGAGGGTTGCCTGATGGAAAACTGCATGAAAGTTAAAAAAAAAAACATTTGGAGTTTTTACATTAACCTTTGTTTATTTTACTTCCCTGGAAATCTACGTATTTTAATTAGATATTTTTTTGCTTATTAAAGTCACAATCAATAGTGGAAAATATAGCCCTATACTACATATACATATTCTGCCCTTGTCCTGAGTTTCGCATAAATCACCAAATAGAAATTGAAGAGAAAGTTATTCATACGAGCCTACCGAAAATATAACGCATTTATTTCTTATCAGATACTGAGCTGATACTCTTAAAGATGAAAACGTTTACGTTATTGCGAGCCGATATGCAGACCGAAAATTCTGGAGACAGCTTTTAAAAGGTAAGACCTGCGCTAGCATCAGCCACACTTCGGCCGCACACCGAAAGCAAAACTTCTCTCCATTAAACGACAATGCCAACTGAACTCACAATTAATTTTATAATGACACATTAATGCTTTCATATTTTATTGATATCCCAAAAATTAAAATATGAAATTCATTCGCCCACTTGCTGAAAGAGTGTCTTAATCAAAAAAAAATATCAAAAAATTGGAGGTTCAGTATTTATTTAGAAATTACCACCTTTTCTATGTTGCGATTTCATAGCTGTATCAATAAGAATAACTCAATACAAGAAAATGTGCTCTTCATTTTCGCTAATGGGAGCGTACACTCAGAAAAAAACTCAGCTACATAATGAAATTTCAATTTCATAGTACTGTCTTTTTTTATTTTGACAGTTTTATTCCCGTGGCTGCTCAAAAAATTAATTTGATTCGTTGAAAAACCGACATTTTCGAGATTAAAAATCAAATTAAAATTAAACTGAAAACTTTTTATTTTCCTCCCATAAATCACTGTGTGCATAAATCTATAATTGAAAATTAGCATGTCGCACCAGCTTAAAAAGAAGTGTCCTTATCTTAATTAGAAAAAAAACGCCTAAAGATAGTTTATTAGAGGAAGTTGACTATTTAAGTCTTCAGCACCGGTGTTCAGAAATTTTGTATCATTATCAAAGAAAGTTTCCTTTTATGTTTAAGCAAAATATGAAATTTTCGCGAATATGTATTTTTAAAGAAGTAATTTGCTTTTCTCTCAGGCTATTAAGAATTTTTTTCTTTCTACCTATGTAAGCAAATTTCACGTGTTTTTGGTCGAAAATGGTGGTTCAACTATCTTAGAGAATGAATTATCTTCAGTTTTGTATGAAGAACAAGATTCCATCGCGAAATTGTATTTAAATGAAAACTTAAAAAAATATATCAAAAAAAAAGTAAAAATAACCACTCATACTCACATACCCGTAGTTGCGTATGTAACGTATACGCCCAGTAGCACCATACGCAGTAAGCTAACAAGTTTACTAGCACGCCGTAACTTAAAAGCGATATTATTTTAAAGTAATTAAGTATTGGCGTTTAATGGCCTTATTCATAAAAAATAAAGTAGCTTTATAAAAGGTTTATAAATTGAAAAATGTATGAAAACGTCAATTTATAAAGCTCTTTAAACCTACTTTATTTTTTATGAATAAGGCCATAAGATTTTTACATAGTATTCCTTACGCACATATATGTTTATTTCTTCCTGCATGTACATAACAATTTTAGATTGACAATAAAAATTGTAAAAATGGAGCTTTAGTTTCTAAAATGATAGTCGTCTTTTACTCAATTAATTATACCTTTCATGAGCATGAAATGGTATTATAACTTTGGTCCGATGTTTGTAAGTACCAGAACAACATTTTCACCGTTTAATGCTGACATTTTGAAATATCTTAAACTTTTAAAATTAAAAATATCGTAAAATTTCAAAAATTACAAAATAGCTGCGACAGACATTCATTCGCCTAAATAAACGTTTTAAGGCTAAAATTGTTCAAATACTTGATTTATTTTTTATTGAACTTGTTTCTGGAACTGCATTGATTGAAATAAATGCAAGAAGAATGCTTAAGCGTTTTTTTTACTGCCGAAAGAAGGGAGTGACTCTAAAAAAAAGAGCTCGTGATATTTGCTCATATGCGCACGGATTTTGAGTGAACCGAATTTGATTCCGTTGATGCTCAAAAATGCGCGTTTGATACTAAAACTTAAACTAAATCAGATATTCAGTGTAATAGCTCAGTTAGTCTCAACTTAAGTTCCGTAACTTAACTTAACTTAATATTTTGGCCAACTTATTATATGAGAAACTGTTTTGGCGGTTACTTAAAACTTAACTTACCGTAAGCAACTTAAAAACCTGTAGATTTTAGAATCTTAAGCTACGGTCTACAGAGAATCAGGATTACCAGTCTTTCGTAAATCAACTCAGCTCGACGTTCTGATCATATAAGTATACATTTTAATGGGTCTATCTCTTTTTGTTCTGGTACTTACAAACATCGGACCAAAGTTATAATACCATTTCATGCTCATGAAAGGTATAATTAATTGAGTAAAAGACGACTATCATTTTAGAAACTAAAGCTCCATTTTTACAATTTTTATTGTCAATCTAAAATTGTTATGTACATGCAGGAAGAAATAAACATATATGTGCGTAAGGAATACTATGTAAAAATCTTATGGCCTTATTCATAAAAAATAAAGTAGGTTTAAAGAGCTTTATAAATTGACGTTTTCATACATTTTTCAATTTATAAACCTTTTATAAAGCTACTTTATTTTTTATGAATAAGGCCATTAAACGCCAATACTTAATTACTTTAAAATAATATCGCTTTTAAGTTACGGCGTGCTAGTAAACTTGTTAGCTTACTGCGTATGGTGCTACTGGGCGTATACGTTACATACGCAACTACGGGTATGTGAGTATGAGTGGTTATTTTTACTTTTTTTTTGATATATTTTTTTAAGTTTTCATTTAAATACAATTTCGCGATGGAATCTTGTTCTTCATACAAAACTGAAGATAATTCATTCTCTAAGATAGTTGAACCACCATTTTCGACCAAAAACACGTGAAATTTGCTTACATAGGTAGAAAGAAAAAAATTCTTAATAGCCTGAGAGAAAAGCAAATTACTTCTTTAAAAATACATATTCGCGAAAATTTCATATTTTGCTTAAACATAAAAGGAAACTTTCTTTGATAATGATACAAAATTTCTGAACACCGGTGCTGAAGACTTAAATAGTCAACTTCCTCTAATAAACTATCTTTAGGCGTTTTTTTTCTAATTAAGATAAGGACACTTCTTTTTAAGCTGGTGCGACATGCTAATTTTCAATTATAGATTTATGCACACAGTGATTTATGGGAGGAAAATAAAAAGTTTTCAGTTTAATTTTAATTTGATTTTTAATCTCGAAAATGTCGGTTTTTCAACGAATCAAATTAATTTTTTGAGCAGCCACGGGAATAAAACTGTCAAAATAAAAAAAGACAGTACTATGAAATTGAAATTTCATTATGTAGCTGAGTTTTTTTCTGAGTGTACGCTCCCATTAGCGAAAATGAAGGCACATTTTCTTGTAATGAGTTATTCTTATTTGATACAGCTATGAAATTTTTTCACAACATAGAAAAAGGTGGTAATTTCTAAGTAAATACTGAACCCCAATTTTTTGATATTTTTTTTTGATTAAGGCACTCTTTCAGCAAGTGGGCGATATGAATTTCATATTTTAATTTTTGGGATATCAATAAAATATGAAAGCATTAATGTGTCATTATAAAATTAATTGTGAGTTCAGTTGGCATTGTCGTTTAATGGAGAGAAGTTTTGCTTTCGGTGTGCGGCCGAAGTGTGGCTGATGCTCAGCGCAGGCTTACCTTTTAAAAGCTGTCTCCAGAATTTTCGGTCTGCATATCGAGGCCTAACCGCCAAAATAACGTAAGCGACAGTTTTTTCAAAATTTTCTTTTTGATACAGAAATGTATCTAGATGCTCTAGGAATATTTCTGCATCAAAAAGAAAATTTTGAAAAAAATGTCGCTTACGTTATTTTGGCGGTTAGGGCTCGATATTGTCAATAAACTTTCTCTTAAGCACATCTTATCTAATTTCGGTTGAATTTTATTTTGGGCGAAACCCAGGACAGGGCAGAATATGTATATGTAGTATAGGGCATATTTTCCACTATTGATTGTGACTTATAATAAGCAAAAAAATATCTAAGCTTGAAAAATACGTAGATTTCCAGGGAGTAAAATTAAAAGGTTAATGTAAAAACTCCAAATGTTTTTTTTTTTAACTTTCATGCAGTTTTCCATCAGGCAACCCTCTGTATATGTATAGTACATATATGTATGTACTTCTGAACTACAATGACGAGATCTAACGAAATACTAACAATTCATTAATTTTTTCTTCTCTCGCTGTATATTCATGTGGTTGAGTGCTTTTTTGTTAAATACTCAGGCAATCCCTGCTTACTGCCTTCTGGCTGTTGCATTTTATTGCATTGAGTGAGAAGTAATCTCCCACCTATCTCTCTTTTCATCACCAACTCTGTGGCTAAAATCTTGTTAATGAGCCTCGCCTGTTTTTGGGTTCTTCGGGACGGACAACCTTCGTTGCAGTTGGAAACTCATAATTACAGCTGATCTTGTTTACGCTCTATTTGTTGTTGCTTTCGTTTATTTCTTTTTTTTTTGTTCTGTTAGTGTTTGTATACTGTTATACTTTTTTTTGTGTTATTTCTTTGTTGGTCAAGTTTGAAAACTTGTTTTTTGTACTCAACCTACAAGTTTATGGTATAATTTAGTAGTTTGTTGCCACTACCAAGCGCCTCACTCCATTGCGGGATTACAATAACATTGGGCAATGGCGGGAGATACATTCTTACTATGTACTATGTGTGTATATATGCATGTATGTATGTATGTATGTATGTATGTATGTACACTCATATGTTTGTATGCATTTATGCGATTGCACTCCTCAATACAGCGAGGTGGTTCACTTGACTTCTTGCTTCCTTTGTTTAAGACAGTGCAGCTAAGCGGAGAGACGTATGGAGAAATGATCGACGATTTAATTGAATGCAACTAAAAGTGGATGTATGCAATTAAAGTTTTCTTTTTTGTTATTGTTCATTACATTTGAGTGTCGATAATTGTAATTGAAATTTGCTAAATGTAGAAAACGCTTACTCATACATAAGTACTGTATTTAAAAAGACGGTAATTTTTTAAATTTATTTTTATCAGAAGGGGTTAAATGCAGTATAAAATATGTAGGTGTAGAATTAACTTCGCCGATATGTATTATAACAAGAATAGAATAGCTTATAATGAAATGTATAAAATAAAATAAATTAAATTAGATAAAAAATAGAAGTAAAAAATAAAACAAGAACTATAGGAGATGTTAAAAAATTTATGAAAATTAAACAAAAATTTAAATTAAATGAAAATAAAAGAAAGAAATAAATTAAGAAAAAAAGATTAACAAAATTTAGATACTATAAAATAAAATCAGAAAGTTAATAAATGAAATGTAATCAAAAAAGTTAAATAATAAATTAAAAAATTAAACAAAAACTTTGCGGAGCTCAGTGATTTATGAAGCTTGAAGTTTTATGAAAATTATGTATTCATATTCATATGATTATATTGAAAGTATGGACACAAAAAATTACTTACTATAGATTAGTTTCAATGGAATTTTTCAAAGTGAAAATTCCATATATTTCCTTCCACTTACTTTCCCTGTTACTTGCAGCAAGAAAATCTGCGCCTCAGCCACCAGTTAGGCTATAAATAGACTTTGCACTCATTTATTTTTACAAAACAAATGTCGAAGAGCCAACAAAAAGATAAATACACAAATAAACAAACAGCATACGTATACATGTATGTACAATGTGCACACATTTTGAAATGCCAAGCGTCGTACGCATGTCGGCTGTTTACACATTTTCCTGCTTGCTGCAGTTCAGATAAAATCAAATTCACTGCAATGCTAATCTGCACTGGAGCACTTAATACCAATCAACACGCACGCACCCGCTGGGCGGCAGGCAGGCCGACACTGAGCACCAAAGGGACGTAAGGAAATGTGAAAATTTTAGCGACTCGAACAGCCAGAGAATACTTTTATTTATTCTAAATAAATGGATGTGCATATTTCTTCATATATGTATGTATGTACATACATATGTACATATTTATGTGTGCTCAGAGAAACATGCAAATAAATACAAATGTGCATGAAATATGCATATGTGGAGAAACATTCGTCTGCATCTTCAAGTATTCAATGTGTATACGATAGCATAAACACTTAAATTTAGAATCTAAATTTTAGATACACTAGTGCCACATACTTACTTACATATGTATCTACATAAGTGACTATTTCTTGCCTCTAGATTTTTACTAAAATATGTACCTACACAGCATATACATATGTATGTACTTTCAACTAAATTTGAGTCAGCATAAAGGCCGTGTATGATTATAATTCGCGAACAGATAGTTGAACTTAGGCACCAACGTTTTTAGCAAATTCCCTACCGGAAAATCTGTTTACAGTTTCGTACTAACGCGGTTATAGAAAGTATTCTCTCTGCATGTAATATTATTCATTTATTTCAAGTTTGTATTGATTTGCCTTCTTAAAATTAAATTAAGTTCGCATTTTTCAGAATAAGCTAATGTTAAAGCCTTTTCCACCTTCTTAATGACCTTATGGAGTTTCTTGTTTAATCCTTCTTCGGCAATAACTTCCCATATATGCCATTTGAACACTTTTGTAGAAAAAGCTATTTCAATAAAAATTCTTTTCCACCTAAAAGTGACATTCTAGAAATATTTCACATTTTTTTTATTTTTTTTTTCTAAGGGTACGTTTACACAGAAAGCGGAGCCAAGCCGAGCGAAGCCGTTCCGAGCTGAGTGAAGATTTTAAATTGCTGTAGCTATATAAAAGTGTTCATACAGCAAGCTTTTTCATACGCGTTTTGGAGCTGAAAGAAAACGCAGTTTTTGATTTTGATTTTCTATTTATTTTTCCAGCTTCATGACGCTGCTGTATACAAACGAGCAAAATATGCAAATAAAAACGAATTTTACAACTAATCTTTTGAATAAAATTGAACAAATATTTTTGCCGCTTTTCATTGACGGTAAGCTTTGTAGTACGTTCACTGTGAACACCGGCAGCTTCGCTTTGCTCCGCCTTGCTTCGTTAGGCTCCGCTCGACTTTCTGTGTGAACGCGCCCTATGAGGCTTATTACACGAAAATATAAAATCAAGGAAATCATCGAAACCCCTGAAGCAATAAACAGACATTGGTAATTATCTTATTTTTAGTGTTTTTTTCATAAAAAACTTGAGGACATTCCGGAAATATTTAGCCTTAATTACCATGGTGCAATAATAAATTCACTTAAAAACACGAAATAATTGTTTTTATTAGTTTATTTCTTATGTCATTCGATCAATAACTTCTTGCGCTTCTTAACTGCAATGCACTTACGCAAGCAAAACAACTAATGTTAATATCACGACATTCTGGAAAATTCGGAGGGACAATATTATAATGGATAGCCACGCTTTTTGTCTGGAGAATCCGAATCTGTGGTAAAAAAAATGCAGGTCCTATTAAAAATAATGGTGAAACCGGATGCCGGTAATACGATCAAGAGATAGAGTATCCCCGACTTGGTCATTCATATTTTTTCATTTCTAAGAAAAACATTTTCGTCCATTTTAGAAGTCCAGACGATTTCCGGTCAGTTTCCTCCAGTTCCGGTCGAAACCGGAAGTCGGCAGTACCACTAAAAGATAGAGTGTCCCCGATTTGGTAGATAAAATGTTTGCGTTTCAATAAAAAACATTTCCCTGCTTTTAAGAGGTGGACGGGTGGTCTAGGACACCCAGCATAAAGTTCGTTTTCTTCTTTACTTTTTTTTTAATTTGAGTAGTATTCACTTCTGTGCCAACTTCCCCCTGTCAATATGACTTTCGCTTTTTCTTGGTTCGTATATGATTTTCATCCTCTGTGACCCCAAGTATAGTTTAGTGTTTACAATTTTTTTTATAACATTTTAACAGTCTAACTGCCATTTGTAATGACCCGCAAGGCACTTTTTCAATATGAGCTGCACAACAAAAGCGACCAAAGTTACCCAAAATTCAATATTCGAATGGACGAAATGCAGAACAACCTGTTCCAAGGGATTAGTCCATAAAGCATTCATACCACAGGTTCAAATCAAGCCGTCTTGACTTTCTTAAGCATTTGAAGCATAGTTTTTGTTGTATCTGGCCTATACGAATTCTATGATATCAAGTTTGCATTTCCTCTAAAGAAAATAATTTCGGGAAATGAATATTTATGTACAAAACCCTAAATCACATGTGCCCAGAAAGCTGTATGTTGAGTATTCGCACTCAACAATGGAAAGTGAAAAAATAAATAAATCTTCTACCTACATAGTAGACAGTCTGAGCTGGAATGCACATACATACTACTGTATGTTGGCTTAACTAAATGCGAAGTCATACATACATACATATGTATGTATGTACATATATGGCTGTACATATGTACTTATGCAGTTTCATCTGGCCGCATATGTGTGCATAAATGCATTTACTTATTCATATCTGTAGACTTTGAAAATGAAAGTAGTGGCTTGTTTACGAACAGGCGGCGATTTTATTCCACATCCAGTGATTTCTTAATCGGTCTGACCGCTGCAAGTATAAATACAGACATATGTACATACATTAGGGTGCCCATCGAAAATGTTTTTTTTCTTTGAAATTTCTTGGACTTGGCTTGTTGAGATGTTTTAAAAAATCTGAATGTCCGGTACCTAAACAATGAAAATTCAAGATCGTATTTAAGAAATGTCGCCTAACTTCAACAATTTTTATGCGATTGCAATAAATGAGCTATCAGTTTATTTAAAAATAAATTTAATTAATTTAAATAATTTTGAAATTGTGGAAATTATCAATGGTCAAAATTTAAAAAAAAATTAAGAGAAATGTGGGTTTTTTTTATTTTACCCCATAAAAATTCCCAACAAGCCAAGTCCGACAATAGATTATTATATACCTTTTTAAAGGCCTATATATTCTCTTCTCAGATTATATTCGATATTTGAACTCGAATCAAAAATAGTCATTCAAAAACTCATAAATCTACAAAATCGTATTTTCGGGCCTAAATCGACAGCTCGCGATCTCTAAATGACCTTTAAAAAATCTAAAAAATAGGCAATAATATTTCTCATAAAAACTAGGGGGTAGCGTTTTGAAATTTCCAAAAAAAAAAAAAAACATTTTCGATCGACACCCTAATGCACATATGCATGCGATTTTGTGTTCATAATTAAAGTGCATATGGTATGCTCTGACTTGCGGAGCACAAACTAGTACCTAAATAAATAGAATAAAATAATTACCGATAAATTACTTTTGTAACATTACGCCCCCCAACTTTCCACTGAAAGTTTAGCCATGCTTTTTCAAATAATATAGTACCTACTGTCAGTCAAAAATCAACAACTATAAAAAATCAATTGTTTTGCAGTTTCTCTTCCATTATTCCTTGGTCGTTTAGTGTTTATTCGGTACAGTTCTTATCGTTAACGATAAGTCGTATGTTGTTTTGGGTGCCACAGAGTTGTTTATTTATCTATTACAAATAATATCTATCTTAATATTATTTTTTCATGTTTTCTTTTGAGATAGCTGACCATGCGTGTTTTACTGTTATCAATAATGTGTATATTTTTCTACTGAGCGTAGCAAATTAAAATTTCCTTAATAAAGTTGATAATAAATCTCTGATTGTTCCAATTAGTATCAGTGAATTGTATTACTAGAAGAAAAGGAAGCTTTGATGCGCCTTCGACGGGATCCACTTATGTATATACATATTTATTTATATATATATATGTATGTACATATGTATATTTGAGGACAACTTATCTATAATCACATTTATTTAAGAACAACAAAATAATCACACATGCATACAAACATACTTACATACATACAAGAATATTGTTCATGGGATCGTGACAAATTGAGATGCATTTAAAACAATGGATTTAAATTAGGGTGTCCGATTATTCGCTTTTTTCCAAAACTGGTTTTCGAGTTACATCCAAAAATTGCAATTTGAAAAAAGGCCGGGTCCCATTTTTCAAATTAAGAAAAAAACGGATAAGCCGCTTTTATTGTACATAGTTTTCATACAGTGAAAATGCTTATTTTGGTATGAAGTCATGACCAAAAATTACAATAAAAATATTAACAGCCAAGATGGCATTGATTTAGAAAAGAGCAAAGTAAAATTACAAAGTTTTTTTTTGTTAGATTAAAGGTAAAACAAATAAAAATCAGTGAAAAATTCACGTTTGATCTTGACTTAACTATTTTAAATACTTTATTGCATTGTTTCTGACTTTTTTCGGGTGATTTAAAGCAGGGCTTAGAGGTGCCTACTGCCATTCTGGAGGCCCAGCAACATCAAAATACGCTTTTTTCAAATAGCGGTCGCCCCTCAGCAGACAATGGCAAACCTGCGAGTGTACTTCCGCCATAAATAATCTTCTTCGGAGGTGGAGTAAAGGTGTAAATCACTCCATTTGTGTCACAACATCAAGGAGCAGAGCACGAATTGGAGGAGAAACTTGGCCAAACACGTAGAAAACGTTTAAGCACCAAACATTCAAATATCCTAGCGGTTCCACATAAACTGGAAAAAGCTATGAAAACTTCGAAAACCTCAAAACTTTTATTGAGAGGCCAAAACTTGTGTGAAATGAAAAAAAACCCGGATTGTTCGATAAAAAAATGCAAAAAACCAAGACTTCATATAGATATCAAAAAAAAGCCGGGGGGAACCCGTTTGGAAAAACCGAGTCAATCACCCTAGCATGAATGTATGTATTATACTCGTTCAGCCGTATAACATTTAAAGTTCAAATGACCGCAAACGTCTATGAATGATTGTATGTATGTCAATAAAATGAAATGCTGCGTTTTTATGTCTTATCGCAGCTGCTGTTGATAAACTCCACATGCATGGACTCGTATATACATACCAATAAAATTATCAATGCTTGAAATAGCATGAACAGAGTAAAAAGTAATATTTATATAAGTACTTATGTTCACACAAATACATATGTATGTACAAAATAATTATTAACTAAATATAACATCCTTAGCAACAGACTCAAAAAAATAAAAATAATTACCATAATAACGGGGGTCCTCACGCTCATTTCTGTAGTTTTGATAAAATTTCAATTCGTACTTTGCAAAACCTTTAACTGCGAACGTTCTTTTTAGCTTTTTATGGCTAATCTGATCTTTGGCTCGATGTTTGTTAAATTAAGTATTACATTTTGGGTATCAAATTAAGGAAGTATAAGAAGGCTTACAGCCGAATATATTTTAGAGAAGTGTTGCCACCTGTTTGAAAAATTTTATTTGATTTAATTTATAAGATAAATTAAATATTACATTATGTTCAACAATTTTATTGAACTTGAGGCTGTTTTTAATGAAAAAATTTTATGGAAAACAACAATAATTCACACAAAGGTAGAAGTTAGGCTGCTATTTCGGAGATCATCATATCTACTCATCAGACTTCTTCACCGCGATCACTGCGATATGAACCAGCGACCTCGGATTACAAAGCCAGTGGTCGTCTATCCACACATTTTGGGTATAAAACTAAAGAGGTGTAAGAAGGCTTGCAACCAAAATTTTTTTAATTAATTAAACTGATAAGATAAATTAAATATTACAATATGGGTATCAAACTAAAGAGGTTTAAGAGAGTTTATAATCGAAAATATTTTTGAAGCGTGTTGCCACCTATTTTAAAAATTTCATTCAATGAAATTGATGAGGTAAACTAAGTAATACCACATTGGTATCAAACGAAAGGTATTTGAGAAGTCCATGATTTAGAAATATTTTGAATTGGTCTAAATAGTAAAAACTAAAAATATTGAAAGAAAATGAATTATTACAAAATTGGTAGGTTACAAATGTAAAGTGTTTAAGAAAGCTTTACTAGGCAATCTTTTTGAAAGGTTGCTATTTATCCAAAAGCCGAAGAAACAAAAGTTATTGAAGAAACAACATTTTATCAAATATCCGGCATGATTCGCTGCGACTTCAAAGTATTTTTGTGTATGACCTTATACCTGAAAAATAAAATAAAATAAATTTAAACAGCTTTACAAAGTGAAATTTTCATAATTTTTTTTAGATTTATAAGCCATTTAAAGTATTTTATTTTTATGAATTTTGGTTTTTTAATATTGTTTTGAAGGTATTTATAAAGTAGGTCAAATATCGACCCTATAAACTCGAGTCTACATATCGCGAGCTTTCATCAAAGGGGTCGTTTTTGACACTTCACTTACCATTGAGCTGCGTTAGGCCGAATTATCATACCTGAATGAGGAAGGAAGAGTAACAGGATTGGAGAAATGTGGAAGGTAATAGACAGGTTAAGTTTTTCATACCGGAAATATCAAAATAATTTACGCACACAAAATACATGGGGGAAAATGACCAAACACCGGGTTATCGAGTACCAAGCTCGGTGTGAAGAACCCTATTATCACGAGGAAAAATTACCGATACTCAGCTAAATAGAACTTGGTTAATGTGTAAGCAAAAAGCAATTACATATCGTTGCCTTAATATAGAAAGGCCCTATCTGACATCGTCGCTGATTTACAAAAAGTCGTAACTAACGAAAAATCGAAAATTTACGTTTTAATTGATTATGATGCATTTGATCGAATTATGTGGCCTCACATCGTTTTATGCAATAAAAGATTTTAGTTAGTTACGGCTTTGTGCATTTCAGCGACGATGTGAGATAGGGCCTTTCTATATTAAGGCAACGATATATACGTACATACGTCCTCGGTTAGAGATTCTCTTTCCGCTTATCATCGTATTTGGATTTCATTGTTGTGTGTCGAGGCCTATTATTAATTCATTTAATTTCTGAGTGTAATGGCCCTTTATGCAGATACCTATGCACAAATGTATGCACATACATAAGTCTATATTCAGTGCACTTGCATTTTCTTCTATTATTTGCTCACTCTAATGCATACATAAATGTTTGTTGGTGCACTAAGAACTGGTCCACAGTCAAATATGAGTGCCGTGTTTTAAATTTATTTCAAATCTGTAGGCAAACGAAAGGAAAAGACTCATTAAGCCCATTTGCAGACAGTGATTTGTGGTGGGGCTATTTTGTTTGATTTCAAAATTAAAATACAATGCAGTAATTAAGCGCAGAGAGTATTTGCTAAGTATGCACTTCATCGGTCGGAGCTTGAAATTTTTGTGAGCTCTATGAAAGTTTTACAGCCTAGAGTCAAATTAGAATGGAAAATTGGTAATATTCATTTTTCGAAAAAATATTTCAAATTATGTATTAGTTGCGTGCCGTAATTATAATTTTTTTTCTAAAAAAAAAGAAGCTATCTGCACAAGTATCGATGTACGTAAGTGCATTTATCTCAAGATTTATTGCATTTCGGTCCTTGCTTTGAGGGGGTCCCCCATTAGTGTAGCTTGCCAGCTGATACTCTCCCCTTAAATTATGTTTTCTTTGCAATCACTTAAAACTAAAAATATACGGCTATATATAAATTTAATTTTTTTCTATACATCAATATGCATATAAATCACTCACAATTACAATTAATTTAAAGAACTCACTTACTAAAAGCGTTGCGCCGCTGCATCGGCCTTTGCTGGTCGATGCAAACAATTGCAAGCGGGGCGGCACAGACACGCTCACTGCCTGCGGAATTTCCGCGTGTGCCGCAACACCCAGTAGCCGCAGAATTCCAACCCTTTAAGCAGACGTAATTATTTAGGCATATTTGTTGTTGTTTTTGGTTTGCGTTTTTGCAAAGTATTTTTTGTTTTCTTTTGCTATTTTTAGCAAGTTCCATTGCAACTGTCAATTTTCTATTTAGGGAAGTCAATTGAATTTCATTTCGAATTACAGCGCAATGCGTTGGCTTATAAATTTGTTGTTTCTTTTTTGTAGCCTTCCCTGCTCTTTATTGTTCTTTAAATGCTTTTTTTTTGCTATGTGTTGACGTGGGGTCTCTCGCTTGTCCCCATATTTTACATATAAGCTCCGTTCCTGCCACAAGTTTTTGTTCATTTACCAAGTCTAGTCTTGGTGCTGGTTATTTTCGTAAAAAATAAATGTGTAAGTACCAATTGTATTTGCGTCTGGTCTTGCCAACATGGCAAGTGTCTGTATACAAGTAGTTAGTTCTGCGTGATGGACTGCCGCAACACGCATAATCATGATTCAATAATACAAGGTTCGATAAACTGACAGTTGTCTCTCTCGCACTGCTCCCTTAGCAGTGGCACCGTGTTGCTTCTTTGCAAATTTACATGGAAACAGTGTAGCTTTGGTGTTAAATAAAGGTATAAGCTTTTGTGCAATATGTTTATTTGTATATGCATATGAAGCATATTTAACTGATGAAAACATAAGCATTGGATATTTACATCAGTCTAATAGTAGTCTTATTTTAATTTTGAGTCATTTTGCAGTTTTTATACGGCTAAACAGCATATAAATTACGTAATTCACGTAGATATATCAATATTACGTTCAACATTTCGTTTAAAATGCTAGATTTCCTGCAAATACATTAGAATTTACGAAAGGAATTTCACTTCTAATTGACTACTTTGCGTACTTTTCTACTACCATTTTCGAAACAAGGGATTGCATTCTTGCCCTTTCTCTGTCCTTCGTAAATGCAACCTTTTGTAAGGGAGTGTCAAACCGCAGCTGTCAATAATTATCTAACCTTGTATTATTGAATCATGACGCATAATGACATTTTGACGTGTCATGAATTTCAAATTCCATCATCCAATGTTCAATGCTTTCATATCGTTGGCACTGCCATTTGTCAGTGCTGGCCTATGATGGCCGCAGAGTGTCGAAGGAATGCCCGATTATCTGTTCTTGTGGAACAAGTAGCCTGTGTATCTTACTTCGGCTTTTAAATCATAAGAAAAGCCCTGCTGCATTCTGCATTCTGCATAGATGCACACATGAACAGTGGCGGTCATATATTTGTTGTGAGCAGCTCGTTCGTAGTTATCCTACTTTATGTAGCGCTCGTTCATCACTTCCTTTTCTATTTCCATGGCCTCAACGTAATTTTGACTGCCCCTACCGTTATCTTCAGACCGATCGCGATATCAATACCTATGCCTTTTCAGACTTCTCCTGCTTCCAAGGTATTTAGGTTATTGTCTTTGGGTAAAGCTTCTTAAGATACAAACAGAAACTTTACAAACGCGGCGCAATTTCGCCATGCTCTGGGTAGACCAGGTCGTCCATTTAGACGGTGTAGTTCTTTGAAGTTTTCAGCCCGATTTGTTCCCTAAACAATAATAATGCGTAGGCTATAAACCTCTTAAAAAACCATTATTTTAGTACCTTGCTTTGATTTTAGCGTTAGTTCTCAATTTTTACAGGTGTACTGATCGGTAACTGCCCCTTAATTTCACGGAACCCTACTTTCGCAGCTGTTTGGGGAACGAGATGGAACCATCTCAGCTCTTCCTTATCAGCTGCCCGGCTTTCACTATACTGAGCTTTAGAAACGGCTCGTATTTCATCAAAATTCCCGAGAAACACTTAAGGGTGGACATCAGCTGATGGCGGAACTTTTATTTTGAACACCCATCGCTTTTGGTTACTTCACACCAATCACCGTTCCATAAATTTCTACAATGTGGTAACCCAATCGACAAATTAATTGATATCTAAGTTAGTCTCTCTCGGGGCTACCACCTAAGCTAACCGATTCTGATCAAAAAGTGATTTTGTTTGAGTAAAGTTATTAAACAAATTGAAATAGACTAAAATTTTAAGAAACTCAATTCTTATGAGCTAAAATTTTTTACCTAACATAACAGATGGGCTGGACTGGACATATTTCTTCATTTTAACTAATCATGAAATATATTATTGTCAAATGTCACATTCAACTGCTGTTACTTATGATATGATTGCTGCTGTAAACCCATTCATATTGTCTTGCCTGCTATGAAGATCTCATTAGATTAGCAGAGAAAATCAATAAGCATGCTGCATTCGTCAACAAAAACAGATTTTCATGTGTCTAGAATATTTTCATGGCCATTGACATTAAGGCGGAAAACAGATTTCTATAAAAAATCATAAATTCTTGTATACTTACATGTAGACCATACTACGTACATACATAAAAAGTATACTTAAAAAGTAACGTATGAATAATATACGGAATACTTGATTTAACTACCGGTTTCACAAGCAACTTATGGAACATGATTTTTTATTTTCTGTCAATTTCCATATAAAATAAAAAAAAAATGTAAAATAATTTTTCATTTAAACTGCTTTTGTGAAATTGGCTGCAAGTGTCCTATGCTCTTCACTTAAATAAAAATTAAATCGGCATAACCATATTCAATATACATACATACACCACAATATTGTGTATCAGCTGTTTATAAATAAAGAGCTTCTTGAAATTGAAAAAATGTAATTGAGAATTTAATTAAAAATTAAATTAAAATTAATTTCCACTTAACTCATTTTAAAGACTCCATCCGCAATTAGCCTAATACCGTCGCAAATTTGTTTCAAAGAAATCTTGTGAGTATACCGGCTGTGCGAAATTAAGAATTTAACTTTTGAAATATGTACATATATGTACATACTGAGTCGATCATAGTTGAGTCGACGGCTCCGTTTGCATTTTAGCAATGAACATTCAATGCATTTAGTAACAAAAATATTATTATAAAAATGCCCATAAAATTGATACGCTAAAGCTATGTAGATACATACAGTGGGGAGCAGTGATGAGTACATGGGGATTTTTGTTAAATATTTTCTAATAAAATATGGTTCATGCTATAACCAAAACCATATAAATCAAACTTTATACAGTACTTAAGAAGAATTTACCAAATTTTAATTAAAATTTTGAGCTTTTTAATCAGATATTTAGATTTTTTTTTTGTTTTTTGTATGGAATTTCGTTTAATAATTTTAGTAAAATGATGTGCAAGTTTTAAGCCGCTGCAAAAACGCGTTAATTTTTGAGAATTATTTTTTGGTGATGGCTTTTTGCACTTTTTTGCATACAAACATGAATTTTTGTAGAAGAAAATGCACAAGACCGCTTGCAAAGTAAATTAAGAAAAGCCAACGCCAGTTTTTATAAATTCACTTGCTATATGAAAAAACTTAAATCTTGCACTTTACTACACTAAAAGTATTAAATTTACTAGTGGTTTCCTGTAAGTTCCGCATAAATTTTGAAAGTTTGATTTATATGGTTTTGGTTAAAGCATGAACCATATTTTTATGAAAAAATAATAAAAAAAAATTTAACTTTAAAAACCTTGCAAATATTTAAAAAAAAACTCCATGTTATAATCACTGCTCCCCACTGTATACTTGTATTATAAAAATAACACTATTTTTTGGAAAAAGTAGCCCTACTAATTGAGTTAGGGTACCAAATCTTATCTATCAACATTGTTTGAGCAAATGCATTACATTTTAGAATTGTGTATTTATTTATCAGTATTTTTACGCGTATACATACAATTATAGAAACGTTCTTGCTGGTATTTTATTTTATCAGCCGTTGTTTCGTATTAGTCGAGATATCGATTAACTCCATCTGCCAGTATTCAGGTCAATGCACTCATTTCATTGCGTTAAACAATAACTTTACACCTTTTGGAAGTCGTTACATACACATGTATATATGTATGTTTGCATAGTAGTATTAGTATATTTTTTATGCGTTTCTAACTTTATGTGTACATTTTTCTATACCCATTTACAATTAATACTTTAGTGTTAACTTTGCCCTTTTACTTTCTGTTTGCTCACATTTGCAACTCAATTTCGCAGAATAATGCAAATTTTCGTACTGAAGACTAGACCGTGAACTAGTAATTAGTATACACGTAAAGGTCTTACTGGATATATGTTCACGAACACGACATTAAGTATGTAAATAATAATATCAAAATTCACTGTATGTTGACAATTATTCAGATGTCCAGCATGGTTTTTGTCAATATTTTTCTTTAAAGATAGAATGCAGAGAGGTGTAAACTTAGAATCAGCTCCCTTATATATTTTTTGATGACGATATTGTATCGATGTACAGGACTGCAGTCGAAGTGTCTTTAACGCATGCGATCATGCTTCTTCATTAGACCAGATATGGTGTTAGACCTGTGTAGGGCAACGCCTTGATTGAATGTATGGAGCAGCCTTAATTTATAAAATTATATCTTATCAAACTGAGTTGGTTCCAGGCATAACTATATTGGGTGAATTGAAGCAAAGAATTATTTAAGGAGCAATAGGTGGTAAGTAGGTCAGTCAAGATCGCACAGAAAATGATGGTGAATTCGATTAGGGCTTCATACATAAAGACTTCACGGTGGCGAACATTCTCGACTCCGAGGCGGCTCTACAATAAAACTGTCGCGGAGAAGTGGGGCGGTGCCACCATCCAGCATTGAATGAACATAACCACGCTACAGGATGGTGTTCTCTCACCCCTTCTTGAATTCTGATCACTGGAGGTGCTTATTCGTACAAGTTGCTGGGTTACGTTTGCAAATAAAATTTTTGTATACCCTCTATGATGTGATCCAATTGTAATTGAACCTGGTAACTGTTCTATTCACTAGAATGTATAAGATACTCATCGCGACTATATCCACATCTCATACGAGTTAATAGTTTCATTTGAGCTAACGATCACCACAATTGATTTCCCAATTACTACAAAAATATGATATCTGTAAATTCATTAGAAGCGTAAAGCAGAAAAAAAATCCATCAACGATATGCTTTTAAATCTTGCTTACTATTTAAATTGATTCTTAGGGTGGTTTTTGATATACCAAATTGAAATATTTAAATTTCTTAATTGAATCAATATGGATTTATGTACACTCTAAAAAATCTGTTTAAAAATGCGACTATAAATCGAGTATATATATATTTTTTTTGTAATTTTTTTTTGGTAAATTAACACGATGAATATGTATTTTTCTCATTTGCAAATTTTCGTGTGTAAAAATCCTTTTTGTTAGCGTCTGTACACAATTCTACGAGTGAAATCAAACAGCAGGTGTGTATTTTGTACCTTCTACTTTCTTAGTAAATTTACGCACATCACAGCAGCTATATTGCACTCTAAAAAGTCCGAAATTTAAACAAACTATTCGTTGAATAATCGAGCAAATAATTTCGCGAATAATAAGGTAGGAAAACAGTAACCTACCTTTTAGTTAGGAAATCTACACAATTTTTTTTAGAGTGTATAAGTAGCTGGGTATGTACATTAGCCCTACCATCTTGCAAGCAAACAAAAAAATTTCGCCGTATCTGAGTCTAAAGTATTTATGGAAAGCAAATTAAAAAAAAAATTTTTTTGGCTGAATCTAGAGGTCTTTACATTTTTTAGGTTTTTTACATTTTGCGGTGTTACCTACATTCGACAATAAAACTTGTTTTAAAATTGTTCTGCTGAATTCATTGAAATACTTCCTTAGCAAAAATTGAATGATTTTTGAAGAGCATTAATTTACTGACATTATGGTGGTACGTTAAGGGGATAAGAACTGTCATCTGATGGCTAAGTACTAGAACTGAGTACTTGAGGCCAATGAATTTCGGAACCAAAAAATTTTGTCTTCTCGAGACAAGAACATCGATATATGTATGTATCATACTTTAAGATCCTAATGTAAATGCCGAAGATATTACGAACAAGTAATATTTAAGCAAAAAACACGACCGACTTTAATTCTCATATAAAAAATTTAGGCGTACCTACCGTTAATTTCTTCATGATCCAATTATGAGAATTAGTATGAGACCACACCCGAGGCTCCAACTTTCCGATAGAAAAAGAGTTATCGAAATCGGTAGACGTGATCCAAAGTTATGCGGTAACATATGTATGTACATAAAAAAAAAATATTTCGACGCATTGATAACCTCCTCCTTTTTGTGAAGTCGTATACAAATTTAAATAGGCTAAGTTTTTTTTCGAAGTTACCTTCCAAAAATATTTTAGACGAGGAACTTTTTTGTTCTGGTACGCCCTAATGTACATACATATGCATGCCTGTATTGTAGACGCATTCAATGATATTCGAGTTTTGTAGCAAGAAATTCTTCATACAACATGATAAAACCAAATTTTCGTTGATGAAAATGCGGCGCGAAAGCGGATATTTGTTACTCCCTGAAAGCAATAAAAATTATAACAATTCTTGAAAGTGCACACCACAGTTAGACAGTTAGATAAGGCATGATAGGCGGAGGGGGAGTGAAACGTTAACAAGCAACAAAAGAAAAACTACATACATGCGTGTATCGTTTTAGGGTTGTTTGCCAATTGAACAAAATCCTACACAAAATATGTAAATAGATATAATGATATAAATGAGTTCAATTTATTTATTGATGGCGAAGAATACATATTTGTAGAAGAGTTTGCGGTGTCATGCTGAGCTGAAAATCGCATTGAAGTATAGAAATTTCGTTAGTTGCCTATGACAATGAATTGCATTCATTCATTCATATTGAGATGCACATTTGGATAAACATTTTTTTTTTTCGTTTGCATCTATATTATTTATGTATTAACAACTATTTGATTTTATGTGTTTGTAAATGGCTATGACTTGTTGCTGGCGCATTGCCGTAAATTTTTCAATTGCATACTCTCCAGTGGGTTGTTTGTCTGTCGGCTGGTACATTGACCGTGACAGTGGCGTAGTAAATATCAAAGCGGTTTTATGTACTAATGTACTATGCATTTATTATAAAAATTTCATATGTACGTTGTATGCACAAGTATTTATATATATGTATGCAGGGGCGCACCCAGGAATATATTTTGGGAG
This sequence comes from Rhagoletis zephyria, assembly GCF_001687245.7. NCBI lineage: Eukaryota > Metazoa > Arthropoda > Insecta > Diptera > Tephritidae > Rhagoletis > Rhagoletis zephyria. The sequence goes on along the minus strand of NW_016162072.1, from coordinate 16,675 downwards.
GGGTTTATACTTCTGAAAATTCGCTTCAGATAAAATGATCATTAAAGTACATTTATGCAAGTTTTATGTACAGTATGTAATAAATAAATAAACTTTTTGAAGTTTCATAAATTGCATTCATAAAATTAGCAAAAACTCAAACATTTGTAACCGACTTCGAAAAAGGGGTAGGTTATCAATTCGTCGGAATAGTATGCTAACGCATAACTTTGGACCACGTGAACCGATTTCAATAATTCTTTTTTTTTCGGAAAGATGGTACCTCAAGGGTCTTCCCGTAATTTGAAATTACTTGTTTAATATAAAGTTTTATAAACACAAGATGAGCTCAACTTGCAAAGGTTAGGTTGGGTTGATGTGGCAGTCGGTTCAATTTACCAACTCACTTAGACCTTTTGAAGGTCCATTGTGGTACCACTGCAGAACACGGGAACCTCGGTGACTATTCTTCAGAGAACCAATTTGAGGCTCTTATAAAGCGTAGAATCGGTTTTATTCCTACGCGTGATAATTCCGTAAGAGAGCTAAAGAAGGGCCTGCCTAAAAAGCTTGCTCTCCTCTTGGCCAAAGCTGGGCAGCTGCAGAAGAAGTGCTCTACGGTTTCTTCCTCTTCCTCATCTCTGCAACTTCTGCAATATTCGTGGGAGAAAATTCCTAGTCTTGAAGAGTGCCTGCCAAATAGCCAGTGACCGGTTACACAAGCCGTGACCTTCGCAATGTCCTCTCTTGAGAGGCACAGCAACTCTTTCGTCTTTTTGCAAAAGTAATAAAAAAATTAAAAAAAAAGAGTTCTACATGTGCCCTCCTCGATATCTGGTTTCTGGTTTTCGAATGAGATGGTGATTTTTTACGATTGTCTAATTTTTTTAATATTTCGAATACCGAGAAAATTAAATGAACTTGAAGTTTTGTCATGTAGGCAATTTTGGTGGAACCAATTCGAAGTGGGCAAATTAAATCTTCGAATCCTTGTTAAGGACATATCAGTTGTAAACTCTTTTAGGCTCAGTAAGTGAGTGTGCATTGCATATCTTTAGGTTTCATTCGCAGTTAAACTTTTAAGAGCTCTAAAAAAAAAACGAAACATTCATATAAAATGGCGCACAAGAAATGGAATAGGAATTTTCTTCTATCAAAATTTCTTAAATCAATTTGCATCTCTCAAGAAAAAAATGCTCGTATATTTATTTCTTCAAGAAAATTTACAGCAAAAGCAAAGTGCTTTATAATGAAAAATATTTCTTGTGATTTTTCTTGAGAGCTGGCTTTAGGCTACATATAGTTTGCATTTCAGGTTATTAGCTTTAGGGGGGGTTTGAACCCCAAAACCCACCCCTTGTGTGCGCTAATGTATGTATGTATTTATGAACTTACCGAGGGCATGTAATACTTACACTATTGTTTGTACTGTAGTCGCTTTAAGCAGCTGAAAATGGGTTAATTAACGCTTATGTATGTATGTATATATGTATATTGTTGCATGCCGCAACCGGTTATATCAATGCATATTTACATACATGCATCGTATGTATAGTTTTTATTATAAGTACTTGTGAAATATTATGTAATTGTTTGGTTTAATGCTTTAAGCTGACGTTAATATATACATACATAAATATCTATTGCCAAGTTTGGCCCATTTCCAAAATATTTAGAAGAGTACACTTTAAAACAGTGTATTTGGAAAATTAAGGAACATTACAACACACATATGTTGCCACAAATCTTTCTATATATTTTTTTCATCATGGTTTAAAAAAAAATCATCATCTTTTCAAAAAAATCTAGTTAATGATACACTAATTAAAATTTAAAGGTATCGGTTAATTAAAAAAAATTTTATTGAAATGTTGAGAACCGCCGAGGTTTTGTTCGAGATAAGTTTTACTAATCAGCGGTATAACCAAAATTTTTATTTTGAAAGTGGCATAAGTCACTCAAAAAAATCTAGTGAATGATAACATGGGTTACACAGAGCAAAAGTCAAATTTGAAAAAAAAATATACATACATACTCCCAAAACTGGGAGCCAAATATAGCAAAACTGCGTTTTTAGTTTCTTTCTCTGGCGTCAGGATTTTTTTTTAAAGATTTTGAAATTTCAAAGATGTGATTAATTCCAAAAATTATCTAAAAAATTCAGTGCTATATAGAATAACAATATGGGTACCAAATAAAAGATAAAATTCTGTAGAATTGAAAAATACAAAATTTTTTTAGGCATAAGGAGGAATAGGTATTGAAAATGTCCTTTTAAAATTTTGTCCTTGAGTATCCTTGCAAATTTGCAGTATTTATTTTTTTTAAATGATAGGATATCACCACATTTCCTCATACCTATCTTCTTCTTCTTTTTTGGTGCTGTAACCGCCTAAGCGATTTTGGCCGAGTTCAGCAAAGCACGCCAGTCGTTTCTGCTCTGTGCCAACTGACGCCAATTGGAAATGCCAAGTGAAGCCAAGTCCTTCTCCACCTGATCTTTCCATCGCAGTGGAGGTCTCCCTCTTCCTCTGCTACCACCAGCGTGTTCCGAGTTGAATACTTTCAGAGCTCATACCTATCACTTCTACCATTTTTTCAAATTATTGTTGCTTTTCCACAATAAGTTTTTCATTAAAAAAGGCCACAAGCTCAATAAAAATTGTTGAATACAATTGTTAAAAGGCGATAAAATAAAAAAAAAAAAAAAAAATAATTTATTTCAGTATTTTCTCGTTTTTTGTGATTAATTTTCTAGGTTTATACTTGAAGAAGTTATCTGTTTTTATAATATGCATATAAATAAAAGCATTAAAAACAAACCTGCATCATTAATTTTGTCCATAACACTTTAGATTTGCTAGACAGAAGTAATTGTGGCCGCATGTAGAGTGTTATGGCCCACTGTATGTAATTAAAAAATAAAATATTCTAAATTTTTTGTTGTCACAATAATTACCAGTTAGCATTAATGGCCGCTAAAGCTAAACTCCCACTATTAAGTAACCCCATGCCGCAAACTTATCAAATAATAATTTCTTTACTGCGATTGAAAAAGTATTTACATACATAGATACACATGTATATACTTAAGTACGAAAAAAAAGCGTACACTCATATTTGCTGGTATATAAAATTTTTATTTGAGTTTAGTTTGGCGTTGGTTAGTTTGCTACAAATGGGAGCACTGTCCGATAGCTGCACATGGCGCGTTTATACACATACATATGTATTTGTAGTTATGTAGACTGGCGTCCACTTTGCTGCATTTTCATCGCATTTTCCCCCTTCAACAAACACGTCTTCGTGGCATCAAGTGTTTTGTTTTATAGGTTTGCGTGATTTAGAGTACAAAACCACAAAACTAAAATTAAAATTAAAAACCAAAACAGTTTAGGTGTTTGCTATGCTGGTGATTGGTGGTGGATACCAAAACTTGTTGAGCGGTTTTTTTTCCCCATTTCGTTTTATATGGAATTTCATATTATATACTATTGCCCTACCGAAGTCACATTGTTCGAAGGGAGTTAGTATATGGGGCTAGTAAGGGCCCATGTGCTCTATTTAATATTGCCACAGTTTGTAGTAAGCATTGAGGCGTCGATTCCCCCATCTTTTACGCTGGAGAGTACAAAGTCACATACTTACATACATATGTTTGTATGTATGCATGTGCATTCAGTTGCATCATATCAAGTCTTCAATTATGAATTACCCCATCAAAATTAAAAATTTTCAATAGTAGAAACTACATTTGCTTACATTTGTATGTACATATGTAGGTTTGTACCTGAATGTGATTGCTGCCGCGATATGACGGCTATATCTGTGGTTGTTTTAGATTTATAGATTTCCTCATGTACTGGTTTCTTTCATTTTTATAATTTTCTTTTTTTGTTTTTGATAAAGAGGCACTTACATACATATGTAGGTACATCCATAACAACATATCTATAAACTTCAATAAAATTATATATCAGTGAAGTAAAAATGAATGAATATAATTGTATCATTCCCAGGTGTGTGTGGGTGTCATGTTTTATCCCAATAATTCCTTAAAGCCTCTTCAAACTAAAACAATAAAATATTTAAGAAAATTTAGCAATAAATAAAATAAAAGTGTAAAAAACTTCCGAAAATGCGCGTTGGAAAATACTCAAAAGTCAAATAGTTCCACTACACTTTGCGGAATACAAATGCATGCTGCATACCGAGAATCAAAAAATGTTCACACGTGCGGGTAAAATAATAGTAGCAGAATTCAAAATGATGCTGTTGCCAATTTATTGTTAATAATTTTCATTTAAAATGTGTGTCGATCCATATCAGAAACCACATAAATAAAAGTTTTAAAGCTTGCACAAAGTTCACAAAAGGTAACTAAACTAAGAAAAAAATGGGGAAAAAACAGCGCAACACCCTCGACAGAAAAAAAAATAAAAAAAAATCAACGGTAATTTTTAGCGAATTTAGAATTTTGCTGCTATTATTTTACTCGTAGCTATAAATATACATATGTATGTATAGATATATATTACCTATGTATGTATATAACAACATTATTCCAATCAGATATGCACATTGGGCTAGCATGGAAAGGAAATGCAAGTCAAAATTTTAAATGGAATTTTATATCGATACTTATTCCACCCTACACACTTACATACTTATGGGCATATTGCTCATTTACTAAAAGACTGTCATAACTCAAAAAACCAAAAGATCGAGTAAAACGACTTTGATGTTTTGAATTTACAAATCCTCCCATAGTAAAAATGAATACATATTTCGTTTTAGCGAGCTACTAGTAATCGGTACAGCTTAGAAATTTTTATATAACAAAGAAGAGGCAACGTTCATTTCTGCATATTTAAATTGGTATGTTGTTTTTTGGGATTATGACACTCTTCTAGTAAATGAGCGATACGTATGAAAATGCCCAGTAGTAAATTGTCCGTTGCAAGAACCTCAAAATTTTATTAGCAAATATGTATGTACATAATTCGTTTTAATATAACGTAAAAATCGCGATATCACATCGTTTTACCCACTTTTAGTACAGTGACATAAGGAAAATCTGGCGAAAAAGTGGCTGCTAACCTGGATTAGTAAAAAAAAACCTTGGTCACTCTTGCTTTCAAGATGGCGACGGCGACATCCACACGACAAATGAAAATTCCCTGCGACTAGACTCAGCATTCAAAGCTAATTGATCTTGACAGATTTACGCCTGAAAATGAAATAAGAAAGTATGCAATTTTAATAAAATAAGATAGCCTGAAGCACTTCATCCTCAACAACAAAATAATCCCTCGAAAACTACATCACCAGGTCAGACCGCTTTTAATTATCACTTCATCGGATATCGCCATGCTAAAAAGACAGTTGAAAGCATTGAATTAGGATCGGCGAAGAAGCAGTATTGTACCTTTTTAAGCAAGGTCTGCATGAGTTCCGTACCAATTCGATTTACTGCTGTGGTAACTATGCATGCGTAGGTATTCTATGCATATGTGGTACACCCATACATACGCTCACATATGTAGATTTGTATATCTCCGAAGAAAATTTACATGTTGAAACTTGTGATAAGCCAAACAATACTAAAAAAGAGGTACATTGATCAGAGAACTTATAAGTTCTCTGCTTGGATCGTCAAAAGAGAGAGTTGGCTGCTGATTGAGTGAAAGAGAAGATGAGTACTTCAATTGTGAAGAGCAAGTCATAAAACACTCAATTACTCAATTATTTCATTCTCTTTGCCTAAAACCGCTTCTCGTTCTTTCCTTTGCTAACTGATTTGATTGATATCGCTCTCCTAATCTGTATCTGGTTATTTTTTTCAATCAGGACTTTTAAAGCAAACTGTTTGTATGTACATATAAATTTATGGGGTGTTCACAGTTCGTTCCAAATTGTGTCTCAAAATGTCGACATCAGCGTTTTTTTTGAGACATTTTTAGAATCAAACTGTGAGCACACCCCTTTCTAGCAGACGTCGAAAAACTTTGCTAGTGTTGCCACACATTTCTTCTTTGCGTCCATTTTTTATATGTTGCCATTCGATTTTGGTTCTGAAAAATTTTAATTGTTTAACTTAACTCGCCATTGCTAATATTGGTTGTTCTACATATTTTTAGCTTGTTTGTTTTCATCAGCCAATGCGCTTAAATCAAAAGCAAGAACGAAAAACAACCCCAGTAAATTAAAAAAATCCGATTGGTGTTGTAATAGTGCAACCTTGCTACGAAATTGAAAAATGTAGACGCTTAAAAAATATACCTTTGAGTGTGACAAAATGTAGACAGTGTCGTTAGTTAGGAAATGTCACAATTTGTAACGAACTGTGAACACCCAAATATATAATATATTCATACATACATGTGTACATATGTATGTTGCTAGCGTCATGTTTTTGTAGTTCATTAAAATTCAATTCGCGTACTATGCGTCGAGTTATCCTGATAACAGGTGCCTCGTACAATAAAATCTAATGAGATTTTATGGTAAATACGAAAACCATTTAATGAATAGTTTTCTTTTGCATTACCTACTACTTATGCAGGAATTTTTGTATGACTTCAGCTTGGATCTTGATTGCAGACAGACATACGGTACATATGTATGTAACTACAAATACATAGTACATATTTAATACTAAATCAGTTTTGATCACAATTTCTTACCATCGATGTTCATCTTGTAATAAAGAAGTCAGTTTGCTTCTAGAGAGGCATTTCATTTCTGCATACAAATTCTTATTGTCTATATGCAAGTATACTCGTAAGTAGGGTTTTCTGATTTATTTATAAGTTACTAGAAGAAAATTCTGTTTTAGAACCTTATATAAAATACGAATTGTGCTTCTTTGCGCTCCCATTTTTGTATACCTTTCATGAAGATGAAGTTGTATTATAACTTTAATGTTTGTAAGTGCGAGAACAAGAAGAGATAGACCCATAAAAAGGTATTCCAAAATGATCAGAACGTCGAGCTGAGTCGATTTAGTCATGTCCAAAATCGGCAAAATCGGACCACTACAACATATGGCTCTCATATATCATATTGTTCAGTTATGAGATTTTGAGTTGTAACCCTCTTCATTTATGCAGGTCGGTACATGAAACTTCGCACTACTTTCATTTATTATCATTAGAGAGTTTATATAACAGCTCCCATAAAACTGATTGTTCGGATATGAAGTTTTACCTTAAAACTCCGTCATTGAAGGCCGTTTTCTAGACTGCCTCTTAAAGTTAACGGTTAACGGGTGCTTTGACTCCTGGTCAAATTTGGATTTGTTTAACGAGAAGTTAAATTTTAACCGGCGAAAGAAAAAAAGAGAAATTTCGTGATTAATCATACAATGTCTACCTAGAAAATCGTCAAGATCGGTGCTCTACCATACAACTAATTAATATCCATCCACATAGTTAATTAATATCCATCCACATAGTTAAGATCAACAAATTTTTTCCAATATTTGCTTATCATAAATAATAAGTTCACAGTGTAAATCAATTGGTAAGGTGGAAAAAAACGCGTATTCGCAAATATGTAAATTTTCTTGCGGATTCTTTTAAAATGAATACCCATCCAGTAAAAAACATATCTTCAGGAAGATTTTTGTTCAAGGCGACAACACCTAGAAAAGGACGGGGCAATTTTAGGACCGAAGTTAAAAAAAAAATGAATGATTTTACTGTGGATTCCGGCAGAATATCTTTTCACTAACAACTTTTGATCCGCAAATTTTTGTTTTTTAACAGAAGAAAGTCTCATTTTGAAGTTATAGTAAATGCGTATTTAAACTATTTTTTTGGGTTTTTGGGTTGCGATGCCAGTTAAAGTAATTTGATCTACAAATATTTTTAAAATAAAAGCATTTTTAGGGGTCGGTAACTTGTTCCGACAGACCTTTTTTTTTTGTATGAAAATTTTTTTACTGCGCTCCACGTCGCTCGCAGTGTTTGTTATCGTTTCTTAGACAATGCAGCTTTTAAAACCTAGTCTTAATATGTTTTCAAAACTAGCACCTAATCCAAAATCGGTTGCGTTTCTGAGACCTGCAAATGGTTTGAAAAAGTGCGGTTTTTAAATTTTTACGGTTTTTGAGCTGCACATCCATTAAATCTGAACGATATCTCCAAATTGATTATTTATCTTAAAGATATGAAATCTTCAATTTCATTCTTTATGAGTACTAATTTGATTTTTTTTTGCATTTACATTAAAAGTAGAGCTATTTTTTTATATACATACATTCATACTAGAGATGTTGCGAATGTGGAATTTTAGACATCCGCGGATGCGAATGCGGAAAACTGTGATAAATCAGTAACTACTGAAACTAATTGACACAACATATATTATTGCAATAAACACTGAGCAAAAAATTAGATTATTATATATTTTTGGAAAAAGGGCGTGACGCCGCCCACTTTTGACGATATTTATTACCTGCACCGGGTATATAAAATTCGATTTCGCCCAAACTTATACTCTTTTACTTGTTAATCTGAATCGGATTTTGGCACTTTACATATACATATCTAAAGTTGTGCGCTATCAGTGTAAAAGTATAGATTTGCCCATTTAGTTGAATCTGGTAAATAAAAACACAAATTTGTTCTACACATATCCAGCTGAGATCAGCTTCAGCTACGCAGACGCGGGTTATAGTCTTCATTCATGCACTCCGTGTTCGATTTACTACTTTTCAAGGTACATATGTATGTACATACATACATACACGCATAAATTGTGGGCTGAAGTAACTACCCTGCAGAGAAAAATACTAAATCATACTATCACTTTTGTTTGTAGCTCATTTACAAAGTTTTTATTTTTTCATTTAGCAGCCGATATCTTTAACACAAAGATATGCTACGAATTGTAAATTGTTAGGCCATGTAGTAGCAGCTATGAAACGACAAACTAGTCAGCCTCTGCATCAGCTTAAATCAGTTGAGGGGGCAAAACCATTTTAATTTTTCTTTGTGGCATTGATACCTCGAAATTTAAAATTTTCTGCATTAGTTTATATTTATGCACCTGTTAAAGAACTAGTCAGACTTTGCATCAAGGTATAACAGCTAATCTACTAGAAGGTATATTGACTACAGGGTATGTATATATGTATGTATGATGNTGTGTGTGTGTGTGTGTGTGTGTGTGTGTGTGTGTGTGTGTGTGTGTGTGTGTGTGTGTGTGTGTGTGTGTGTGTGTGTGTTTGTGTGTAGCACGAAATATCACTGCTCCTGCTATTGTGCCAAGCACGTCAAACAGCCTGTTTTCTCCTCTAGCCATTTGCTTTGTCTGCGCACGTACGACACGTTCCCATCACTTTGTGGACTGATCATTTGTGGAATAACTCAGTGATTGTACGGCGATTATGAGGCAAAGCCTAAAAATATGATGGCTGAAGGGAATAAATGTACTGAAAAGAAAAGAGCAGCGCCTGCGCACGCCGGGATATGCGGTGTTGTGCGTTTTAACTGCACTGACTTTGTGACGTACGACGATGGGAGCAGCCATAAAGTTAACCGAAAAAAATATAACTACCAATTTATAGCTGGACGCATATATGTACATACACATTTGCACAAATGCATAGGAATATATAAAAACTTCATACATATGTATGTTTGTAGAAATGTATGTTGAAAGTATGTGCCTACAAAAGTAGTATTAACGCTTTTGGCTCTGCCGAACTTTTATTAATTGCCGTTTCTGTTGGCTTGGAAACTTCGAAGCAGCGAACAGACAGTTTGACGGTGAACTAAAGGCAGTGCATTTATTGTTATCACAAAAAGGGCTAAAAGGGTAGGCTTTATTATTCCCACAGCAATCCACGTGTAAGGTAGTTAATGCTCTGAAAAAAAAAAGTATTAAAATGAAATCTTAAAAAGAAACCATAAAGAACAAAGGTGAATGCCGCCGCTGAGCCAGTTAGAGAAATGGTTTTCAAATTGTTGTTCATAATGATTGCCTCAGTCGCGCTCGGAATTACAATTAGAATTCCCATTTGTAGACATGAAATTCTGATTTGAAGATTTTCTTTTAATGGCTGTTATTTTTCATTTTCATCTACTTGGCCGTTGGCTGTGTGTGTTGTGCGCTCGTTGTGGTTTTAATTCGTTAAATTTTCACAGCCACTACACCTGTTAAATGTAAAGTGAATCGACTACTTTATTTGCTTAATAAATAAATCTTATGCTATACGTTTGCGTAATTGTGTGAAGCAATTAATTTATTTCTTTTTTTTCTTTCAGCTCTCAATCAAATGAACGTCAATTTCTTAAAGATTTCATTAGTGGCGCACCGGGTTCATCTGGCGCTCGTTTGGCTGCTTGGCTACAACCGGAATCACGCCTCGATCCGAATAAGTAAGTCATTCACTTTTTTATTTGCTTTATTTTAACTAGTCCTTTCTTTTAATAATTTCCCCGTCACGTTTCCAATCAGATGCGAATTGAACACAATAACCGAACCTTTGCGTTATGGCTGGCCAACTCAGATTACTGTGACTATACGCGATCAATATGGTGATGCTGTGCTGGTGCCCGAATTAAAGGTTAGTGTCCTGTTAAGTTGCTTTGTTTTTGTTTTTTTTTGGTAAATGGTGTTTCCGATACGCCGAAATGTTTTGTCTCCAAACCACGCTTGATAAGGTATGAAGGAAAGTCGTTCCAAAAACAGAAAAACATTCCTTTGAGGGAAAGAACCTTTTTCTAATACTTTAAGTGTTCTGGAGCCTAATTTTTCTCGAAATGTTTGGAACAGGCACGTGAACCGGGTTTGAACCGGATTGGCCGTTTTTACTACTAATTAACTGAACTATTCATCGAACCTAAATTTCCACAAATGAGAACCGAACCACTTTTTATATAAGTTTAATGTTCGGTTGAACAAATTTTTGATATAAAATGTATGCCTACTTTTTTTGTGTCTTTTGTTCAATATGGTAATACCATGTTTTTTTGCTGTCTGACATTAACAGTTGGAAACGCTGCAGCGCGATCAACCGAACTGGCAAAATTTGTCATCCGTTTCACGTCCAAGCTGTCGAACGGCGCCAAAAGCACTTTAGTTAAAAATTTTTTTAATAAATTTTCGAGAGAGGGATAACTTGAAGTTTTTGGGTTTTATGGGCCTTTTCCAGTCAAAATGAATACCCCTTTCATTAGTTTAATTCAGGTATTCGGTTCAGTGGTTCGAACCAATCAGAAAAAGCTTGTACCGGTTCAAGAACCGATTCATGAGTATTTCTGAACCGCGGTTCGGTTCGGTTCGGTTCAAATGCTTAATGTTTTTAATGCTACAGGATACAAATATTACAAAAATATGGTAAATCTACGTATATAAAAATAAAAGGCCTTGTTATTGAGATTTGAGATCAAATTCAAATATCCATAAAAAATAAAAAGGAAAAAGTGGTGAAAAATAAAAGTTTGGCATTTTTTTTAATTTAATGTTTATTGTTTTAAGTTTAGTGCACCTTCTAAAAAACCGAATAGATCCAAGTTTAAAAATTTGTGCGGAAATTATGAAAATTCTTCAAAGTTTCATCTAATTTGAAAACTTTTTAATAAGAATTTCTAGAAAAAATTTTAAGTTTTAAATTGATTTTCGGCAATGTTTCTTGGAGGATTTTCTTCCATACATATATGTTTAACAAATTGTTTGTATGAAGAAAATGAGTAATACACTCAAAAAAATAAAAAATTATTCAAAATTAACGCGATCAATGTGAAATTAAGATTTCCCATATTGTTTAGCATGAGTCTGTGAGATCCGTTTTCAACTTGGATTCAGTACGTATGATCATTGTGGTATAGCGCCATCCTTCTGTGCGATCCCGTACCTGATCTTCGTAAGGTATTTTGGAGCTATAATAGAGGCTTGTGGTTGGCGTAAGTGTGCGGAGGTGCTAGATGATTTCGGGCAGGTTTACAGTGACGGTTCGAAAATGGACGCAGGAGTATGGGCTATGGTTTACTGCTCTGAACCGGAAATTTACAGATCCTTAAAGCTGCCAGACTTTGAAGATAAAATTTAGGCAAGAAGAAAAGCGGCAGATATTTTGCAGCGAATAAACATTTATGTTGACTAGTCAGGCACCCTTTAAGGCTTTGCTTTCATATACTACCTACTCGAAGATAAATTGCTTCATAAATTGTTTGATAAATAGTTCGAAGGCAATAGGAAGGAAACAAAGGCAATAAGAAGGACATAAGATGCTGAATATAACGAAAGAACCGACGAGCTAGCCAAAAAGGCAGTGCTACTAGATGCCTATCTAGCGAAGGCATACCAATTATCTACAGAAAATCAAACGGCCATGATCTTACCTTGTAACGCCAGAAAGACAGGATGTAGAAACTTACAAAGTGCTACAATGTTGCTAAGCCTATGGACAGACAGATTTTTACTACCAAAAATAATAGCAGACTCAAGACTCAAACTAGATTTAGCGGTAGACCAAAAGTCTACTACTATCTGGAAGGAACTGTGAATAACTTAATTTGCGGGCGTGTACACCTTTCAGCAATCAACTGAAGTGAAGTCTAGCCTGCAAAGGGGAATCGACAAAGTATCGATTGAAATTTACTAAAGGGACGACAAAGAGTTTAAACTCTCGCAAAACATGCGACCTAACTGAACCTGTTCAGCCCAAAGGCTTTCCATGCATTGTTCAAAGATGTACATTCGAATTTCTAAGAATTTGCAGCCTAGCGGCGAAGGAAACAGGTAATATTTTAAGGTTTAAAACTCCTCCCATAGGGATATCTGAATGACTGCCTAACTTAAGCGTCGAGTTAAAATATCAAGATTCGGCTTTCTGAAAAAAAAAATTACTAATCAGAATGTTTTGTGTTCGCAGCATACTCGATCTAGCTTGACGCATCCTTCAGACAAGTCGTTTGGAGTTTTTTTTGCAAACACCCTGGTCTTCCCTCTCACTGAGTTATTGAATTGCTTTAGTTTTGAAAATTTATCTACGGCATAAATACCAAACCGAAACTTTATTGGGGGCAATCAAAGGAGATTGCAGCATATTCGTTAATTAATTTTTACAGTTTATAGCTCCAGTGCAACATACGATTTTATTTTTCATTTATCGTCTTCAACGTTTTCCAAAGATTGTACCTACGTACTGACATAGGTACATATGTATGTATCTATGTATTTAAGGATTTTTCCATTTCTTCAATATCTGTTTTATCGTATGCATTTAAATACATAAATATGTACCAACAGGTCGAAATCAAAGCAATACCGACTGGCGCTTCTGGCAACGGCAACATCAAAATGAGACGCGGCTCATGTACGGACAACACTTCGTATGGTGGTGTTCCACCGCCACCGCGCCTAAACTACGAACCAACAATTAAAGAGAAAATGTGCTTTAAAGCCATTACATTCATGAAACCTTACGGCAATTATTCGTTTGAAGAATTACGCTTCAGCAGCCCCATACAGACGCGCGTCACTGAGACGCTGTATGCCCAAGACATGGAAGATGGCACATTTAGCGTACACTGGACGCCTAACTCGGTTGGCAGCTATTGTCTTACCGTCACCATTGATGGTATTCTGCTGGAAGAAGTATATCGGGTGGAGGTGAAGGAAGGCGGTTTGCCGCCACCTTCGCATAATCAAGCGCTGAAGAAACCGCAACCACCAAATAAGTTGCGGAAATTTTTCACTAAGAATACGGCTGGCTTGCGAATACGCTCACATCCCACATTGCAGTCCGAACAAGTGGGCATTATCAAGTTGAATGGCGTCATTTCGTTCATCGATGAGATTGAGAACGATGATGGTGTATGGTTGCGGCTTTCAACCGAGTCGATACGTCAACATTGCACTATGGGCTGGTATCCGACTGAAGCATGGTGTTTGCAATATAATCAGCACTTTGGCAGGACATTGCTGCATCCAGTCTCTGAGGCGAGTTCGAATAGTGCGGGAGCAAATGCGGCGGCAACTACTACTACAGCCCCTACCACTACTGGCACAGATGTGTCGGTAGGTGTTGGTACTTCCACCGCAATGCAGGTTGGTGGCAGCGGGGGCGGAAAGTCGCTGTCTAAGCCGCGCACCAAAGTTTTGCTAGACAATGCTGAGTCGCCCGTTTCGCCGGTACCAATCGAATCACCATCAAAGTCGAAATCCACGTCACCCTGCAAGAAGATCTTCGACTTCTCACATGGCCGCTTTACGCCACCGAAGTCTTCGGATATTTCACACGCCTCAACAAATCCATTTCTGTTTCCGAGTGTTGAAAAATCTGAATCGGAGGACAGTGAAATACAAAAAGTGTTTGATATGCAATCTTCGACACAGACGAGCACCACCTCATCGTCGTCCCAACAGCAGCAGCAGCAACAAGCACAACAACAGCAAGCCGATCTCTTGTCTTTACACTCATTACAAAACACAAGTCCGTCACAGATCGGGTCGGCCATTGCCGGTGTTGTTGGCGGTGGCGCCATTAAACTGCAAGCGTTACAAAAATGGTTTAAAGGTGATGCGTTGGAGGGCGCAGGCTCTGGGGCTGCTGGTGGCGGACCACCCTCACCAGCTAAAGAACATCAGCGCAAACGTTCAGATGCCGCAGAAGGCTTGTCATCGGTATCGGTGCGGGAGCTAGTGCGTGTAATGGGCGGACAGCAGGATACGCGTTGTAATGGTAATACTACGCATGCGCCACAAAGTTCTAGTCCTGTTCAAATACCAGCCGCTAGCGGTAAGGGTTCAACAGATTCGATAAGCGTAAGCATAAAATCTACGGAGGCATCAGAAACTTCGGGTCTATTCAGTTCGCTTACGCAAGATTCAAGTCACTCACAGAAGAACACGAAAGAGGAAGAAGCTTTGCAGCCAGAAAATTCTACACCTACTTTTGATATATCTACGATTCGGGTCACCAGCTTCACGCCATCGCAAACAGCAGCTTTACTTTCCACACCAAAGCATTCGCCTCGAAAATTAGTGACCAGTTTACGTCGCAATACATCACCTTCCAATCGCACTGTTGAGGCTACTGCAGCGCATAAGGAACCAGATTTGGCGCAACTTGAAGATGATATGAGCATGTTGCAGATTACCACGACTACCAATGGTGGTGGCGTGACCACGCAGGATCAGATCTTATTTGGTGAAATGAAGACAGCCAGCACAACCGCAAGTACGGACGACTCGAGCCCGCCCGTCTGGCCACCACCGTTAAATCAGAATAACGCTTCACTTAATGCAGCGACTTCCGCATCCAAACCGTCGCCCAATAAGCGCAGTGCCATTGGGCCCATCAAGCGTGCCATGCCACCATCGTTGGCCGAAAGCATACGCGCGGTATTTGCTGCTTTCCTCTGGCATGAAGGACTCGTACACGACGCTATGGCTTGCGCTAGCTTCTTGAAATTCCATCCAACACTACCCAAAGAGGGCGCAACAGTTGTGACCAGGCGCGATTCGAAGGACAGTCGTCTGCAGTTGTCACGCGAGCAAAAAGCACAACAGCGCCATTCTGTGGAGGTGGCTAATGCGGGTACGTACTTGAACATCAGACCATCCACGCTGGAGACACTTACGAAGAGTGGAAATTCGTCGGTGAACAACCGAAAGCATCGGAAAAATTTAGCAGCCGCCTCCGGTGCTGGTAGTGGCGGCGAGGAATTAGAGAGTGGTGAGAAGCAGAAGTTGCACACGCTGTCCGAAGTGGTGACTGTGCTGCCGCCTGCGCTGCGTTGTCTCGTCTACCTATGGGAGCAGGTGTGCACCAACTGCGTGCAAGTGATGCAATCGAATATAGTGGAGCGCGAGAAGGCAAGCGGTGGCACACCGACACGGGAGCCGAGCGCCGAAGCCAAGGAAAAGCAAGAGTCGAACGATAGAGACATGGTGAAGAAATCGCGACGTAAGAAAAAGGACGATGGTTCATGGTGTGAGGTGTGTGAAGTATTTTTGCCGATACCCGTGACGTACCACATGCGTATCGTACATCCGGGTTGTGGCAAATCCGCAAAGGGCAAAGGTTACAATTCGGTGGGGATTTTCTGCGAAGGCTGGGCCGGCAATTGTGGGGAAGGTGGTAAAGGTGCATCCAGCTGGTTTCTGATGTGCGACGAATGCAGAGAGAAATATATAGCAGCGAATAAGAATGTAGACAACGTAAATAGCGTACCGGGAGTGACACTTACGGGTGAGAAAAGTTCAGAATTTGTGTTTGGTATAATATTTTCGAATTGCCTTTTTCTTTTCTTCTCAGCGAATGAAATGAATTTATTTGGCGTAAAAACTACTACACTCATCGCGAATTCCGAAATTTATACAACCATGCGTGAGAATGCCACTTTCTTGTTGGAGCTCTCTTCAAGCGCATCCACTTTGAATGCCACAGGCAACAGTGCTGCTGCTGGCATGAATTCACTAAATTTGGGCGCATCCAATAAACGGTCGCCGCAACAAATGCCCGTTGTGATTGAACACCAACACTTCAATATGACCGATTTAAATAAGCCGAGCACTAGTCGTGGCGATTCGGCGCGGAATAGTCGTATTGGTTTGCGTATGAGTGGGAAATTCGGCAGTAAGTATTGGGCTGTAAATTCCGCAGGGAGCTGTGGACTAGACTTCCATATTTACATGTTGTCTATTTTTTATATTTTCATTTCATAGGTTCCACACC
>NW_016162071.1:0-45895 GCF_001687245.7 Rhagoletis zephyria | reverse complement strand
TGCTCGGGTAAAACCCGAGTCATTCCAATACGTAGGAATGTCGTCTTATCCGTCTTAAAATTCGCCTTCGCATTTAAATTCGTAGCCGTATTGGAATTCGTAATCGACTTCATATTCGTTTTTGTGTATTCATATTCGACTTCCTATTTAATTTTGTATTCGAATTCTTATTCCTTTTCCTTGAATTCCTATCCGACTTCGTATTCGACTGCGTGGTTAAAGTATCACAAAAAAAAAATATATATTTAACTTTTTCCAAAACAAGCAGAAGTTCAGAGTGCAAATTTTTTTTCTAATTTTGTATATTTTATTACCAAAAGAACACAAAGTTTTAAAAAGGAATACTGCGAAAAATTGGTGCTTTTCGTGATTCTACAATACTATAAAAAAAAATTGTGAATTTTGGTTAATATGTAATAAAACACTTATAAATAATTATATATTAA
Organism: Rhagoletis zephyria; assembly: GCF_001687245.7. Taxonomy (NCBI): domain Eukaryota; kingdom Metazoa; phylum Arthropoda; class Insecta; order Diptera; family Tephritidae; genus Rhagoletis; species Rhagoletis zephyria. Next base: position 45,449 of record NW_016162071.1, on the reverse strand, counting down.
TGCATATACATAAATATATCCTAAATTTATTTTAAAATTAACCATATTACAATAAGAAGTTCGTATTGGCGAATGAATGTCTTTGTAAAGTAATGCAAAAATTCGCATTTTCAATGCGCTTTGGCTTTGTAAGTGATTTTCCACACTTCGAAAAGACATATTGTTGAGTGGAAGCGATAAAATATAGCCAGTGGCATGGATATATGTGTAATGATGGTCCAACCCCAAACGCCAAAGAACACCAGATTTGTCTCTCGAAAAACTGCACGGCCTTTGATTAGAGTATTGATGAACCAAATTGCAATATTGGCCACTAGTAAGAAGGTGACGATTTCGCGACCCGGCTTGCGACGTGCCTGTTTAGAGCCCTTGCAACGTCTATGGCTAGCGTGCAGGATGAACATTGTCTGCAGCGAAGTCTCCGCCAAACTCAGGATCTCAGCAACCATGCCTTTAAGTTAAAAAGAAAAAAAATATTGGGAAAATAATATTTCAAGGCAGACATGTACATACGTATCGACGGCTGAGTGGAAGATCGACCTATCTGGGTAGCCGGTTCGAAAACGCCCTATCTCAGAAAACTTTTCGAGAACGCCCTATTTCAGAATTGGGTTGCAGAATGGTCTACCTTAGAATTTGATTGAAGAACGTCCTATTTCAGAATTCGGCTCAAAAAAACCATATATCAACAAATTTTCAATATATTTTCAGTAGAGAGAGGTCGTTTTTGAACCAAATTCTGAGATAGGGCGTTCTTCAAACAATAGGGCGCTGTTCAATCAAATTTTGAAAGAGGACGTTCTTGGACCGAATTTTGAAGTAGGTGTTCTTAATAAGTTGTTTGAGATAGGGCGTTTTCGAAACGGTAGATCTTCCACTCATCCGTCGACGTGTACTCGTAGATCCGTTTAAATGTCTTGCATACCTTCGATTCTATCCGTCACCGCATCCCATTTGGAGAAATAACTGCCCAATATGCTGAACATGCCATAAAGGTAGACGCCAGTTTGAGCCACAATTAACAAATGATTGTCCAGCTCCATAGAATGGTGATCGTCACTGGAGTTTTGTACGTATCTCAGGTCACGTATCAGGATCATACCTACATACATACACATAATTTGAGTATTCAAATGTCCTAAATATGTAAATCTCTTGAATCACCGCAAGCTTATACCATCTTACCTGTAATTATGGCTGTAATACAAATGAAGTGTGTAATGGTTTCCCAAATGGTGACTTCTTGCGTAGCGATCATTTCATAGCCCGGTTGTGTGTACAACACAAAGTACATAATCATTGCTATAATAGTCATCACGATCATGAGTATGCCGAAGAAGAGTCCCTTGTGCGACTGCGAACAATCAACAGAAAAATGATGCGCGGGCTTTTGATGTGTCGGCTTAACAGAGCTCTTACGCGATCGATCTATATCTGAAATGGAGCGTACAGTCTTCCACATCTCATAGAGTATCACAGCGCAAATGAGTGAGTATTCGATAGTGCAAGGAAATAGGAATGGTGCTACCTCTTGCACCAAAGCACCCATAATGTTGGTACGCGTGCAACCGACAGTCACCTGCCCTGTAGAATTGATAAGCGCATTTTGTATAGTAGTTGCGGTGGTCATGTTTACGCTTTTCGTGGTGTGCGGCGTAATTTGTAGAGATTCATTGACGGCACTCCAATCTATACCGCCATGTGGGCCGGAAGTGAATATTGGATCGGTTTTTTCGTTATCATGTTGACTAATGTGATAGATCTCGTGTTTGGTTTCCTCCACCAAGACGTACAGCCACTCGCATAGATTTGTGGCAACCATATGCATTAAGCCAAAACGGCAGGTGACCTTATGACGTGCCATATCCAAGTATGTTGTGTTGAGGAATATAAATTGTATCTGTACGATGGCGAGTAGCATACGTAAAATTGGTGTTATTGCGATAAAAATATCCGCACAACCGGGTTTGCCGTTCAATTCGAAGTACTGGCCGAACTCTAGACCCGAGTAAACCATAGTGCCGATGGCAAAAGAAATAGCGCCGACACGAAGATAAAAACTGCCAAAATGAGTGACTTTGTGTTTCAAATGAACATTATTGTTCGTCTCGTCTGGGGGAGGGGATTTAAGATAAAAATTTCATAAAAATATAATAGTTAGTTAAATAATTTACAAAGATATATACGTAGGTAACACTTATTAAAAAAAAAATTTAGAGGAGGGAGCCGATCATCCAGCTACCGCGGCCGAGCATGATCTATTGTAAAAGACCTATATTTGGGCACACGCTATACACGCTAGACCTATATTTGATCCACTTAATGATAAGCAATGTCAAGATGTCCCTTGGCTGAATGCCCTTCAAATCATGTGCTCCTAGGTAGGAAGATCCCAGGAGACGAAAGAGCTTTGCAGTGTCACATAATGTCCTCTGCTATCTCCTGTTGTTCTGCCAGAGATAAAAAATCACAGGTTTGACAAGCGTTACATTACTCTCTAATGACCAGTATTAAAGTCTCAAATAATTCCTACTTCATATCTATTAAGGTAAAGAAGTGCCTTGGGTTTTCTTGTTGATATATGCGAGACTAAGGGCCTAGCATATCTGTTGTTACCTTCCGTACTCGTGTAGTAATATTGCGCTTCCGCTTTCATCCAGAAATAATAATTCTTACTGACTGAGATAGCTCCATTTCGGACCGATGAAGGGCCCTCCAACTATGAATCCCTGGCTAGGATCTAGTTAATTTCATTGCGCATTGTGTTGCGCTATATGTTACTGAAAAGGAGCCTTCTGGATTGTATGCTACAGACTCCTGCTTCGACACTAAATGTGGCTATCCCTCCAGGGTTTTGGTCATTTGTTGTACCAACTTGTTGTGTTAGGGAGAAAGACTTGAAGATATGTGTTAAGCTAACTTCGGAAGGCACAGGTCCACTAAGTTAATGCACAGTTCTTCTTCAGAGGAGTTCGTCTACTACGATGGACCATAATAGAGGAAAGTTCACTCCCCTCTGCGGTCATGATTTCGTAGTTAGGAATCTAGCCCATTCAAGTGCTATAGTGGATATAATGGTTCTGCTATTCAGCGACATGTGGTAAAATTAATCCCTTCATGCCGGACGTAGTTGTCTATACAGCAACATGAAACCTGCGGTCCTCACTTTGTTCTCCATTCATTTCTTAATTTTTTTTTTCGAGGCTCTGAAGAAAATGGATGGTAGATCTTCATGGAGGATTGTCATATTGGTTTTATGCAAACAGTTTCCTGTAAGAAAACTATTCCTGATATGTCTATATATCGTTCTTTGCATGGATTTTAGCAGAAACGATCTAGTAAGACTGATGGGTCAGTACAACTTTGGCTGGTCTACTGATTTTTTCCTCATATTCTGCGGTACAAACTCCACTCAAAGCACGCCCGAAAATACGATATCAAAAAGGGTAGCAGATGAGGAAGTACCTTTGAAGATGAGCTGTAATGATGCCATCTGCTCCAGGTGCTTTGAAGGACGCTTATCCTCTCCACATGAAACAGTGCTCTGTGGTAAGCAACCGCGGCTAGCAATATAAGAGATGCTTTGCGAGATCCGCCTGGTCGTTTCAGGAGCCATAGGTCGTTAGTGAGTGTTGTTGCAATGATTCTGGTTATTTTTTTAAGGTCCTTGATTCATGTAAAGAAATGATTCCATATGTATCTTTTTGCACATCTAATCTTCGTATTTTCCTCAGTGAGGGCATGTTTGTGCGTCTCCTATTCACCTTTCTTCTTTTAGCTTTGTTAAGGTGACATTCATCGTTTAGATATATCAGTTCGAAAGCTATTTCAGTCTTCTTTCATTTGATACCAAATTTGTTTAATTTTGATAAGCGATTTGTTTATTATTACGAAAGGACTTTTATTTCGGCCTTTAAGAGGTGTTTGGATCAAAGGAATACTTATCAATTTCTTTTACGAAATTTCTTTTTTAAAGCATCGAAAAAAATAACTGTTATTTTCGGTCCCTGAAAAGTTCATTTCCACCAAGTCTTCACTGCAATTTAAGCCTATGAGAAAAACGAGATTATGACTCGAATGGGGTAGTTGCTCACATTAAGTAAGAAAGAAAAAAAGCAAAAAGTAAGAAATAAACTTTGCCGATCACCCCTTGTTAAAAATTCTGGGAACCCACCTGAACTCTTAACTGCAGGTAATCTTTTGGTGGAAATATGTTATATGAATTTGAATTTTACTACACGAGGGTTGCTCACTTTATAGGCATACGTGCATGCATTGCTTTTTAAAACTTTTCTAAAAAAATCTTAAGCAAAGTCCATAACGAAGATCGTGGTCACTGCATTTCTAAACTTTCTATAAATCTCTTACAGACGTGGGCAACGTTAAAGCCTTCCCTGGTTATCACTCTTTTAAGCTTAATAGAAAGCCGTATCTGGCGGCCAACTCTGGCGTACAGCGATCTACTCGTATCAATTCCAAAAATACATATAAACTTTACTTACGAAAATTTTTCAGCGCATTAAAAAGCGTACGATTGCGCAGCGTGGTCGCATATAGGAAAGCAACAAAAAGTATGCTTCCCGCATACAAGTAAACATAGAATCCTTGATACACATAGTTGGGTATCTGATGTGAGATCACTTCTGTGATGGGTAAACAAACGCCCATTAAAACTAGAATTTTACAATAAAAAGCCGAAAGAGCAGAACTCAATGCATCACTGAAAAAGAAAACAAATTATTATTCCCAAAATTAGGTAAAGACAAAATACATATAGGAGCAGCATGAAGGAAAGAACGCGTTGGTGCAATCGATATACAGAGAAATGCACTTCACTTACGATTTGAAGATAGGTTAGTGAAACTCCCTCTAGTGGCCGAGAGAACTTTATATTGGAAATAGTACTGAAAAAAAACAAAACCCTGTGGAATCTGATACTGACCACTGTCTTTTCCTTTAAGGCAATTCGCCGTCCAGCGTTTCATTCGCTAAGTGTGAGGGTATGCTTCAATTGTGACTAGTAGCGTGGAATCACAAAAGTTGTTAATGGCCTTTTACAAATCCAGCGCTACTAGGACAGCTTTTTCACAGGGGCAGTTCCGGTTTAGGCCATCCAAAATATACACCAGACTTAGCCCCCAGCGATTCTTTTCTGTTTCCAAACCCAAAAAATGACTGGACGGTAAGAGATTTAGGACGAATAAAGAAGTCATCTCTGAAACAAATACTAATTTTGAGGATCTTGAAAACCCTTTTGGGAAGGAATTAAAAAATTGGAAAAATGCTTGACTTCATGTAAAGAGCTAAAGAGAAAGAATACTCTTTTTAGCCTAAAAATACACATGTCTTTTATTCAAAAAGTCACAGACTTGATGTACGGAAGTAGTAAAGCCTGAAGTGAAAAGGGGAGCTATTGGTCGATATGACTTCCTTTGTTGGAAGGCTTCCTGGGTTTTTGGTAGTGCGACCACTCTTCCAGACTTTCAAATGCTGCGGATGATGAGAGTGGCTAACAAGTTAGTAACCACCTCAACTACCGTTTGACCAAAGCTAATAAACAAAAAGAGCCCGTAAAAAGCTACGATCAGCTGCTGGTATAGCAGCTGCAGCCGGGAAATGGGGTGGCTAACCACTAGACTACCGATACGTAGGAAGCGTGCCGCTAAAGCGATCCCCACCATACGGAACTGATGTTTGCCAACATGGACGTCTTATGGTGTTGGGAGAGCGATGCAGTTGTTATCGATAACTCCCACAAAGCTGCCCCGATTAGATAACTCGTTTAAAGTTTAGGTCAGTAGTTGCGGTGGTACGCGAAAGCAAAGTCGGCCGGGATATCGACTGAAATATATTTTTATTTTTTATACTCTTATATTTCTTTATATAAAAAATGTTTTCACCAACCCCTTTACCGATTGCTCCTCAGCGCTTCCTTAACCTCATTAACCTATTTTCTCTTTTCAACTAAATCAATTAGTCTGTTCCAATAGCAGTCCGGTTTACAGGATTTAGTCAGAACTTACAGGAAGTCGTTCCTATTGACATAAAACCTGTAAGTGGGAACACATTTGAGAGAGTAACTGAGCAACTGTTCCTAGTCAGAAGTTACAGGATTTAGTCCGGAGTTTTTTTTCCTGTAAGTTCATGAAAAGTGTCAAACGATCAGCTGATTTACATGTGCAAACAAAAACAGAAAGCGGTGAAAACAAAAACCTTATATTTGTTAAAAAATGGAAGTAAACACCGAAATATTTGAATATATATAGATTTTAATAATTATTTAGTGATATTTCAACCAAATCAGTGTAGTACCAATGACATGTAAACAAACCGTCTGACGTTTTTACAGGAAATAGTGCTTTTTGCGTTCCTATGCACTTCTGCATCTGTTCTCCTTTTACTCTCATTTGAGAGAGTAAAATTGTAGTTTGACAGTTCCACAGGTTTTAGTCCGAAGTTCAAAGGAACAGACTATATACTTACTTGCCCTTGCGACGGTTTTTGTCCTTAAACTGTTTCGCGGCAAACTGCTGATTCTCTGCATCTCCGTGCGTATTGATGGTGACCATGGAACCGGCTGCGGTATCCGCAAGTGACCGACTGTTGTTGCGCAGCGAGATCCGGCGTAAAGGCGGCAAGAAAGCAATGAAATAATAAAAACAATAAGAAATATAAGAAAGCTTCGCCAAAATACATAAATACATACAAGTAATTTAGTATATTTAATTTGAACAGAAAAAACAAAAATTGTTAAAAAAAAAACATGCCGCGCATGCTTGAACCTGTATCTACCCGTAAGGACTCTTCGATGTATGTCCATTGATCTCCTTTTTGCCACGAAAGAGCGTTGACGTTCGACGCGTCAATATATCCTGCAGCAGCAACGATGGCCGTCGTGATACTTGTAATGTTTGCACGCTCGTGCTGTTGCTATTCAACATTGCATTCTTTTCGCCTCTCTCTGAATCTTTGCCATTACTCGACTGAGGAATGGTCGGCAGCAAAGCTTGTCGTGCATTACCGGTGCTTATAAGCTCCAGATTTGTTTGTGAACGCACTAGCGGTGAGATGGGATGTGCCATAATGGGCACGTTATGATAGCCGCACTGATCACAGGGTGTACGTGCGAGGCGTTTCGCGTGTACGGATTGATTGTAGGACGGTGTATTTGAACCTGTTACCGAGAGTAACTCTAGGCCGGTTGTTGTCTCTGGAATACTGCTGCTAGGGGTTATTTGTAGTCTTGGTATGGAAGCTGATCTGGGTTTTATGTCGATTGTTTTGTAAAAATAATCACTGTTGTTGGAGGTTTTATTTTTGCTACGCGTAAAATAAATAAAAATGCGTTAAGTGTGGAGAATTGAGTTGAAATAGGATCTGTGAGCACGTGGGTGGTGTGTGACTGTGCTAGGCGATGGTTTCGATTTGCGATAGGTCGAATAGATTTTGGGGTGTAAAGTTAAAGCAAAGGCTTTGATTAGCAGTTAAATGCAGAAAAATTAGCAAAAATAGAAATTTCCAAGTGTGTGCGTTTTTGAAATTTTATGTATATTTGTATGTATGTAGGTATTATGCCGCATTTCCACTAGGCATTGAAATGACAAGAAATTGGAGGCATTTAAAAAATGCCATGCGGAAATGAGTTTAATGACAATTTTTTTAAAGTAATGACAAGAATATTTTTTAATGCCCAAGTTTGTCATTAAAATTTCTGCCTTCTAATAATGCTGGATTTCCACTAGGCTTTAAATGGCGAAAATGATAAATGACAAAGTTGGGCCTTGAAAAATGTTCGTGTCATTACGTTAAAAGAATTTTCATTAAGTTTATTTCGATATGGGATTTTTTTTTAAATGGCATATATTTTTTGTCATTTCAATGTCTAGTTGAAATTCGGAATTAGACTGTGTCAAATAAAATGACTGTTATTTTTCGGTGCCATATGAAAGTTTCGTTGTCGATCACAAAATTTTTCAGTTGGCGCTCGCAAAAATAAGAATTTTCAATGAGAAATATTTTTTGGGCTACTTTTTTTATAAACAATTAAATCTAACAAATAAATAGAAGCACCGTGTAGCCCATTCAATTCTAGTATGATAAAGCGCAAGTTTGAAGTAGCTGGGATTTACTGGTGATTTTTGTAATTTTTTTACGGTGTCAGTCTTTTTCTTCCATACATAAATTTGTTTTATATGGAAGAAAAAATTACCAAAAATCAACGGTAAATCCTAGCTACTTCAAATGTATTTAAAGTGTGATAATTATAATAGCGGACAAAATTTTTTCTCATTGAAAACTCCTATTTTCGCGAAGATAGAGGACTGAAATTTTGCATTTTTTTTTATTTTTGATCAAAAGCGAAATTTACAAATGAGGCTGATAAAATAGTCGTTTTATTTTTGAACAGTCTAGTAGGTGTGTAGGACTTTGCTAATTTATGTGACACCTTTTTTATCCCACACTCAACACACAAAACCGTTGACTTTAAAATTTCAAGTTAAACTGGCAATGAACTGAAAGTATTCCGCTCAAGGGTCAGTAATTGCGAACAAACAAATTATGTACGTTCGTACATATCATGGCTTTTAGTTTTGGTTTTAAAATTTTGCAACTTAATTAACTATTGCCTAAACTGATAACAAGATTGATGATAGGTGGCACCGTATGTCAGTGAAAGCCTGATTGATTTCATCAAATTCGAAATTACTGGTATTTACATACATACATGCGCATTAATTCCATGTACTATGTACAAACATACATTAAACCGTATCACCTTTGGAGCAAAAAAAAAAAATTCACCGTACACCCCTGAATCGTTAAGTATTTTTATAAATCAAATTTGTATTTTACCGAACCTAAAGGTTAACTTTTTACATTTTTCGGAGGCACGCGTGAGAAAAAAAATTACTTCCTCAAAACAAAAACATCGATAAATCATACTTTTTGTAAGTACTAGCTGTAAATGCCGAAGATATGACGAAAAATGTGAAAAGGCGACCACTACGTTCGGAAAAAATCTAAATTGCCTTCGAATCGAAATACTTTCTCAGCAAAAGTTTAATGGGTTTTGGCGTGCTTCAATTTACAGACATTAGGGTGGTGGGGGCTGAGATCTGATGTGTAAACACCAGAACGGGGTATTTCAGGTCAATGGACTTTGGAACACGAAAATCATCTATGTAGCACACTTTAATATCCAACGTTAAGTACCGAAGTTGTAACAAAAAATTTAAAGATACGACCGCTATGTTCGGCCAAAATAAAAATTGTTTTCGAAATTGTTTTCTAAAAATACTTTAGACTCAGGTATGTACGGCGAACTTTTTTTTCTGGTACGGTCTAATGTATGTACATATGTATACTCGCACATGTATTATTTTCGTTATTGTTATCATAAGTAGTTCTTTGCATAACAAGTTTTTGGTGCAAAAATAAAGTAAACTCAACGAAAATGGTGCCTTCCGTTCGTTTTTTTAGTCTAAAATTTTTTCATGTTTCTGTTTAGTTACATTTCAATATCACAAACAATATACTAAATGCTAACAAATAATTTGAAAAGAGTAAAAATCAAATATCTTTATATGTATCCAGCAAGTGTTTTGGTATGAAGAATTTTCCCAGACATTTCGTCTAGACGGGATTAAAAATATGTCATGCACAAATAATCGCTTGTCGCATATTTATTTGTCTTATCTTATCTTATTCTCAGAGAGCGATTAATTTGCAGAGACTTCGATTTCATTTTTAGATAGATTTTTATAAATTCTTCTTTGATTTCAAAAAAAAAGTTCTCATCAACAATTACAGGGTGCGAAACTGAAAATCGGTTGGTAATAAATCTAGTCACATGCTTTTAAGTGCACAAAGGGTACGCAAAACCGGTTCGGTCCCGTTCATCGTATTAAGACGAAAACATATCGTTTTGTAGAAGAAAATATATCAAAATAGATAAGTAATTGCGGTGGAAAGTACTACGATGCAACTAATCATTTTCCCATAATCGATTGGTAAATTACTTAAATGATAGTCCGATTGTTAATTAAACGTATGACATTTCGTTGCTCATACGCCATGGTTTCATGTGTCCGAACAAATTTAATAAGAAAACGGTAATAGATAACACCGGCACACAAAAAAAAAGTGATGTAGGCTTTTAACAAAACCCACCTACCGACACGTATTTCGACCCGCTGAATTCGAATCTGAGGTCCGTTCGACTCTCACACCATCAAAATTTCGAGTAAATTGAGAAAATTGCGAATTTTTTGCCGTTCTATAAATTTCTGTGCATTAAAAAATTTAGGTAGCAAAAAAAGTATTTTTTGTATAGATGCAGCATTTTGGAATAACGGCAGTATCCATTTTTGGAATCCAAAACAAGTATTATACTGCAGAAAAACGTATAGATACAAGCGCAATACATATTTATGTTTACACGCATACATACATGTACAATCACAAATATTTTGACTTTCTTTCATTTCGAATTGAATCCACATTACGACTATCTTGTATTAGCAATATATGCAGAAGTATTATATACATACATATATGATGTAGGTACATATGTATGCACATTAGGGTGCATCACTTACCGTACAAAAAAAAATCGGTACTGTTTCCCAACCGGAATTATAAAATCTATTATATTTTAAGAGTACCAACAAAATATTTCCGAAAAAATTTAAATTTACGTGGGCTAGATCCATTTGAAAATACCCCCAAAAGGTAAAATACTTTTGGTGGTATTTTTCGAAATATTTGGCCGAAGTCTTAAAATATAATAAGTTTCATAATTCCAGTCGAAAAAAACGCTGATTTTTTTTTTTGATGATGCATCCTAATGTACATTTATTTCCGTGATTAATCGACGCCTGAGTAGCATGCGGACATTTTTACATTTGCACGTATGTACAATACATCTGTAAAGTTGATGAGAGTGTCATTTAGCAGGAAATTACATGATAATTACAACTGTTTGCATACGGTAACACAAAACCGCGGCAAATACGTGGTACTTGAGCCTATTGTAACCGCAATGTAAACACACTACTATGTACATATGTATGTAAGTAACCTGGTAAACGCATGTGCATGTATTGGGGAAAAGGGTTGAAGAGATGTATGGTTCAACTACATAAAAGCTAACAAATTATGAGGAAGCGTGCCGAGCGTGTTAACAAATTAAGCGGTCAACTAATTGCTGCATGCTAATTTGGTCGTCTGGTTGGCTATTTAGTTGGCCAAATGGCTGATGGGCTGGGTGGTTCGAATAAAAACTAGGTATACCAACTTATTTAAGTGCAAATTTAATAGCTTTAACAAAACAAGCCACACTTTCTTAAGGTGTTTTTTTTTTCAAATTAAGTCTGGTTTAATAAAATTTCCGATTTTTTTTTTTGTTTGTCTCATTTTTGATTTAGCAGGTGGCTTCTAAGCTGGATATCTCTGGAAAATATGAAAAAAAAAGAAAAAAAGTTTTCCTCAACCCCGTAGTTTCTTGTGTGTTTGCAAACGTGTTGACGAAAAATTAATTTAATTTGTACTGTATTATAAATCACACTTTTGCGTTAATAGCTGTAGGAAATTTACATTATTACATAATGTCAGTTGTAAAACAATTAATTGCTGAAACCAACAAGAATTTCTTATGTCGGAATGCCCTCTACATACACTAGATATAATTACACAATGACATGTCGTTGCTTTAGAAAACTTTAAATACTTATACCAGAGTGGTGAAAAATCCATTAATTTTTTAATGTACACTCTAAAAAAATGTGTAGATTTCCTAGCTAAAAGGTAGGTTACTGATTTCCTACCTTATTATTCGCGAAATTACATGCTCGATTATTCAATGAATAGTTTGTTTAAATTTCGGACTTTTTAGAGTGTAATATAGCTGCTGTGATGTGCGTAAATTTACTACGAAAGTGTGTATAAGCTACAAAATACACATCTGCTGTTGGATTTCAACCGTAGAATTGTGTAAAGCCGCTAACAAAAAAGATTTTTACACACGAAAATGTGTAAACGAGAAAAATACATATTCATCGGGTAAATTTACCAACAAATTTTTAAAAATATACAAAAATATACTCGATTTATAGTCGTGTTTCTAAACAGATTTTTTAGAGTGTATAGCATTTTAATGTAAATGTAAAAAATTAATGCACCCATTTTTGAAATTTAATGAAAATGCGAATTTCAATGCATTAATTCCGAGGAAATAGTACTTATGATATATTTTTTTGCATTAACATTAAAATTTGTAAATGAATGCTATTGCAATCATTTATTGCATTAGAAGTATAACAAGCATTAAAAACCCATTAATTAATTTTATTTTGAATTAAAAATTCATTGTTGACGCTGAGGGTCGAATTTTGAGGTCAAAACAGAAAGTGGCGGAAGTTAAGGCTGGTTTTTCAGGTGCCGTGCAATAAAGCCATAGAAAATAACGCCATATGGCTTTATATCACTTCACATGGAGAAATAAGGCCACATGACTTTATTTCCATGGGGAAAGGGAAATAAAGCCATAAGGAACAATTTTAGATATGAGAAATAAAGCCATACGATCTTATTTCAATACAAAGAGTAAATGTTGTCAATTTTTGGCTCGCCTCCCCGGCAGTGCTCGCGCTCTGCGCCACGCGTCCCAACGACACATATATACATATGTGTGTACATATCTATGAGATTTTCTTTTAAATCTGTAAAGTGTGTATAAAATTGATAATGACAAAACCGAAAAGTACTCCACGTTGCAGATGCCATATAAGGAAAACTGAATTTTTACGATACATAAATAAAGTGGCAGCACTATACGCTATTTTGCATTTTCTCGTTTCAGTTCGGGAACATTGTTTACTAGTTTTTTTAATAACAAAAAAAACAATCTTTTGTTGTAAAATTGATGTACTTTTTGAAAAACTTTTTCAAATAATATATATTACTATGTAGTGTCTCAAAAGAGAATATTGGTGATTTAATGCATTTTTGAGCATGAAATTACTCATAGAAAAGAGCAATATTTCAAAAAAATGTTTTGTATTAACTTCTACATGGTTAGCAATATTAACTCACCATCTCCGAATTGTTAATACAGGGATAAAAATTCGCTGATTGGTACCCCTCCTGACAGTTTTGGACGTTTTTTTGTTTTGCAAGTTGTACCTTCACTTTATGTAAATATGCACACCAGCTGTGCACTAGGTTACACAAAAAATTACCAAAGGTGCAATAACGCCATAATGGCTTTATTTCATTTTCACGGTGAGAAATAAGACCATACGCAAATATATGGACTTATTTCTCAATGTAAAGTGAAATAAAGCCATATGGCTTTATTTCCTATGGCTTTATTGCACGGCATCACTTTTATTTTCATAAAACGTCCAAGAATGTGTACAAGAATTTTTCTAAAAATAAACATAAAAGAATGAAGCTGAAAAAACTATTAGTAATTATTTGAAGTCCTTCCAAAAGAGGATATTTATACATCACTAGAAAAAAATTGTTTTTAATAATGAAAACGAGCAAAATTACTAAAAACTTTAATGCATTGAAATTTATTTATTAGCATTAGTTTAGATAATTTAATGAAAATAAATTTCATTAGCATTATATTTTTTCAGAATTATTGCATTGAAATTTTTTCATTCATTTTTTACATTAGCATTATTGCGTTAATTACCATTGATGCATTAAAATATTACTGCATTTTTAACAACTCTGACTTATACATACATACATAGATCTGGTAGGCAACTGTTTCTTGATAATATCATTGCATTATTTTTTATCAGAAGATTGGACCTTAATGAAAGTTGGAGACGAAATTGGTCGCACATACCCAACCGAGTTGTAAGCTTTTGGAGTGAATTACACTAAGCTACAAAAATAGGAATTCACTTGAAACTTAACAAAGTGCAGATTAGTGCTAGGGTCAAATACAAGAAGAAATAAGGTTTTTTATCAGTGATGGGCATACTTAAATACTTTTATCTTTATAGTAACAAGGTGCCTAATTGGATACTAAATACCCATATTACAGGACAATTCTGGCTAAAGTAGTCAAAAGTCTTTCGATGTAAGAGTACAAAATTCTTAGGTAAACAGCTCTTTTTCTTAAGTAAAATTTTCTAATTTCTATAGTGTATACAACTGGTTTATCTTGGTTTGGCATTGGGCTTTCATTTTAAGAATGTTTTTCTAATTTTAATGCTAAATGGAAAGAATTGAAATGAATGGCACCGTTTTTGACACTTTTTTATCCTCATAGCTAAGGATAGTTGGCAGCCCTGTTCACCACTCCTGACGAAAAGCTACTTATGTATATATGTATATATCATTCAGCTCGCGTCGCTCTAACTGTCGCAATGGGCGAGTTAAAATTTTTTGAAAATTATTTCATTTGTTTCTTATTTTTTAATTGAATTTATTTCCTTATGCCATTTTAAGTTTCTTTTAATTTTTGCATTTTATTGTTTTGAAAAGAAAAATATATTTGTATTATATCATTTAATTTTCAGGATCTTATTTTATTTAATCTTTTTAAATTTACTTTTTGTTTATTTCTGTTTTATTTAGCTTTTATTGCTTTGAAATGAAAAATGTATTTGGGTAATTTCCAAACAAAGTGTACATGGCTGGTATTTTTATATATTTTTTTAAGATTGATGAATGAATTATAATTATCATTTGAAATCGTTTACTGACGTGAAAATTTGTGCAGAATACGAAATTGCTTTCAGGCTCTTCAAAAATTTTTCAGGGTATACCTCGTAAATAAATCAGTTTTCCATACAAATTAATTTTTATATTTTCCTTAATTTTACATTTTTGTAAAATATTTTTAAGAATCTCACTTTTTTTAAAGTAAGCTAAAGGAATAAATAAGTTTAGAAACTGTTAGAAAAAAGTTTACTAACTGATTGTACTGATTTTTAGCACTAAATGCATGACCATTCTCAAATTTGTGCGTATGAATGTACCGTTACTTAATCCATATCAATCTCGGTCATTAACCTACATACATATCTATGTATGTGTTAAACATCATCATTTGAATACACATCGTCGTTTAAACTACAAAACCGCGTATCGTCGTGCTGCAAAACCGCGTAATTGACATTTGTGGCAAAAAAGAGATTTGGTCACCAAGGAAGCTCTTGGCATCAAGCTCTTATCGATTTATACTAAAATATCGATATTTAGACATAAGAGGAAGAGATAACTAGGGATAAAAGAGAGAACCGTTTTGAAATAAGACTAGCTTTACTCGCACCTACAAAATCTTGGCGACTTCACATAAGAGGTTTTGAATTTTAATGATACGCGGTTTTGTACTTTAAACGACGATATATAAACATACCTCTTATGATAAGCTATCACCATTTGATAATTTTTTTTACAATTCTAAAATTGGAAGTAAACTCTAGTTCTCAAATGAAATTGTTTGTGTAAATAATTATCACATGTCTGGCCGGCCGGTTGGATAGGGGTAATGTTTGTACAACATTTACGAGCTGCAATTAATTTTAGATATTGGATAAGCTGAGTTAAAAAACGAACAGATTTTTAGTTATTATTAGTTTACATTTTAAAATGTTTAAACATGTGGTTTAAGTAAGTCTGTATGTATTGCAATATCTGTATTAGACAACTAATGTGGTAGTATTTAACTCTGGGAGGCTAATTGAGTTTTTATGCAACGCACAGCACACTTTTGTGACACATTTCAATCATTATAAAAGGCTTTAAGTAAAAATTTTGATAAAAACGGGTTTTCAAGACAATAAAATTTTCCGTGGTGTGCTATCCTCAGTTGATTCTAAAGCATAGACTTCCTAGCTTATTTGCACGTTAATATATAATTTTTGGGAGTTATTTTATGCCTTCTTTTTCTTAAGAAGATTATCTGGCACTGAAATATTATTTCTTGTCAAAAGAGATTAAAACCGTATATAATTAAACATTTGTAAAGCCACAGGATATTTAAATTTATATTTCGAATATAGGAGCAGTTATAAAATAATAGGTCTAAGGTGACTCCGAAAATCGCAAAAATTGCACCTTTTTCGTCCGAACTCCGTCCAACTGGTTTCTTTCTCATTTTCATTACGAATCAATTCCCGAAATATTTAAAGAACTCCTCCTGAAATATGGCTAACTCAGTGGCAAAGTAAAAGGGATGCAACTTCAAGTAACGCGCACACAATGGCTATCCAAACAAAAGTAGCGGAAAGAGGTTTAAAACGCATCAATATATCAAACCAATTATGAAGTCAGCACGTATCTGACGAGTTGTGAGTAGCATTTTTCCGGAAACACTTTCCACTTGGCCCTGAAAGAGTTAATACATACATATGTGTTGCTGTACCGACTCCCTAGCGTAATTCCGAACAAAAAACTCTTTATAATATTGTACAAATTTAATGTTTCGCGATCTAGAGACTCGAACCGGAACCCTTTCGAATGATAATACGCACCTCTCATTTAGGGCTGTTGGACTAGAGGTTTCAGCCATATTTGGCGGAGGCTTCTTGTAGAGGAAATTAAAAAAAAACTAAACTTTTATTTAAAAAATTGATGCGGTAAAGCAAAATCATTTTGAAGTTTGATTACCACAGGTGAATACGAACATTTGGACCTAATTTGATTGATATTTTAAAGTAGCCGTTTTCCTATTTGTATCTATTAGTAAAAAGTTGGCCAGCACTGTTGCGTTGATTTTTAATAATTTTTTTGGCTGACGTTGTTGTGCATTTTCTTCGTTCATTTCGTTTGTTTGGGAGAAAATGCCTAGCGCCGTCAGCAAAAAAAAATTATTAAAAATCAACGCGATTTTCTAGCGTCTTCAATTTAATGAGCTAAAAAACTGTATACCCAAAATTTTTCAAAAAATTCGAAATAAAAAAGTTTAAAATTTTTGGGTGCAAATGTTAAAGTTTGTTGAATTTTCATATTTTTTGTACGAAGTTGAAATGTGGTTTTATGTGGCGCTGGTTAAGTAAAGTGTTAAACTTGTATAAAGCATAAACATTAAATAAACAAAATTAAAAGAGCAAAAACTAGTCAAAATGTCACTTGACTTAATCAGCTGACCACAAGTGTATATCCTTTATACTTTTTTTACGTAATTTACGTATGGCAATAAGAAACTGATCTCACCATGGAGCGTCGCTCACTTCTTTGAACTTTTTTTGTTTTGGTTAAATTTCCTCTTTTCTGAAACGACGTTGGGTAGTGGCTACAGCTGATAAGTATATTTACATTATCTTTGATTTTATTCGCGAAAGCAGGCCATAATTCCTTGAAAACAGGGACTCGTCAAATTTTTCGAATGAAATAGTCTGATAAACACCCCAGAAATTGTTAACGACAATTTAATTAATTTCTATTTACACGCGAGGATCACACACTTACTGTGCTTGTTGAAATTAATCGAAAAAGTAATCAGAATGTACTTTCACATAAAAAGCTAGCCGTACTAGATTTCATTTTCTTTCTCTTGTTCACCAATTTGTTTTAAAATTTATCGGACTTCAAAACGAGGTTGAGGTTCGATGGTCCAAAGTGCAGATATGTATAAGTTCGGTTCTTGAAGAATAATAATTTGCTTACTTATTCAAGTGAAGCGTAGTGTACATTTTTACATATCTTCGAAGTGCGTAGAAAAGCAAGCTACATATACATACATTCACATATCCAACCATACATACATTGAACAATTTTTTTCGACTAACTAAAGAGAAAGATTAAGGAAAAATGAGGAAGAAATCGTGCTATACTGATGTTATGACGAATGTATATGAATTGCACAAGCATAGCTGCCATAATAGTTTCAAATGAGAACGAGCGTAAACAAATTTTTTTTTAAAAACTAATATTACTTCAACCTCTTTGGAAACATCGTGATTATTTTCTATTTACACTAGCACTTAAAAACGAAAACAAAGGAATCACAATTTTTTCTGGTAGTTTTCTGCAGCCGAAAACTGTAAATAATACGGCTACGTATTGAAAGCTTCCCAAATTCGCGAGCACAGCACAAAATAATACTTTGATTTTCAAATTGATTTTTTTTTCACTAATTCTCAATCAATTTAGACAAACTTTTGCACATATCCTGGCATTTCATTTTGATAGTGAACGCGCTGTTTCGGCTTCCACACAACAAATGGTGCAACAACAGCGGATACGGTACTGTCACTGCTACTCAGAGAGGATTGACGCGGCCGATAAAGATCGCTCAGTGACATGATCCGACGAAAGCTACAATCGAACTGAGTGCAAGTTAAGCAAAATTAACTGAAAACACAAACGTGATTATATATTTTTAACGCATTTTCGTCTTTTTCACACATCTCCATAAAATCCATTTGTACTACGAAAGCTAAAGAAACTCTCAACATCTTAGCTAAAAAACGATTACGAATACATATATCGGAGTGGAAGTAACTAATTTGCACATACTCAGTACGCTTTAATTACGCGAGCTATTAACACCTCTACACAATTTTATTATTGGCAATTTCGAATCAACTATTTGTGTAAATTATTTTCTTTTCTTCTTCTCTTTCTTCGTTTGTCTAAAGAGATTTATGGCAGGATACTTTGTGTGTTTACGTGGCGATTTTTTTCCCTATTGTTATCTATTGTATTGGAATGTTGCTGTTTCACAAATTTGCAAATGCCATTAGTAGTGGTAATTAAGTTTATTAATTCAGAAATTGGTGCTGTGGAGATTTTGGCGCGTCACACTTTAAAGTGGTTGAATTTTATTTTATTTATTTTTTTTGCTGTCGTAAATAAACATTTAACTGACTTGCTAAAGAGTAAGGCTTAGTTAAGTGTTTTATATACAAACATATTTTATATAATTGCATAATGTTTTTTTTTTTTGTCGGGCGGAACCTAAGTGTTGCTGATATTGGCGTCATAACAATGTTTGCAAATTTGCGGAAAATATAAACAATTAAATACTTTTGTAGTTTTTCGCCATGCGAATCTTTAGCTTTTATAATTTTCCAGACAGACCTTGAACTGAAGCACAACGAAAGCTCGTGGCTCTTTTCTCTACCCTTGGGTAGTGTTAATTTAATCCCGACCGATCATATGATTTCCTCGCAGAAATGATTTTAATATACATAAATCAGTGGATATTCGTTGCTTATTCACGCAAGAGAATGCAGGGAGTCAGTTGCTCTGATGAATTGGTGCTACACAGCAATAAGTAGTCAGACAGAAACTACTCTATGGCGATTTGGTGGAGTGGATTGCCGCAAACAAATTTTCACACCTCCGACTAATGGAGAACGTTCAGCCTCTCGCGGCATTCTGCACCACGAGAGCGTTGCAGTATACTCCAACGGCTGCTNACGAAGATTTTAGAAAGTGTCCCGACAATGTGCGTGTTGCAAACTAAAATAAAAAGTTTGAAATCTGATATCAAAAATTTCCATTCTCAAAACTAAAACAAATATTGTAGGTGCAAAACCTGGGTCAAAACGTTTTTAAAAGTAAAACGTTCTATACAAATTTGAAAACGAAAATTTCTCTGTGTAGAAAGTTTAACCTAAGCCTATTGACCTAATCGCTTCCGGGAGCTGAACTCCAGATGGGCAGTAAGATTAACTGACCACTGCAGCATATTTCAAGCAGACCTCTACTTTTGCTATGGCATGCAGGTTGGGCTAGAATTCGCTCAAAGACCGTACAGGCCCATTCTGATGCCCATGAATGAATTTTGACAGGCCTGTCTCGGCATGTGTTGATATCATTCCGATTTTCTGGTGAGCTCTAGTAAGTTCTCTAATGCAGTTTTCACTTTTAGCCCAAGTTCTCAAAGAAGTGTTCCACTAGAAATTTGAGCTACTTTCTTCGGAGTGCGGTGCGTCTTCCTCATCTCTAGAGCTTCTAAAGAATTCGTTTCATGGGGCTTCGAACCTGCCAGTCTATTGTGCCCTTAACTTATCACAACTCTGAATCCGGCCCCAGAGACTCTATGCATTTTAGAATGGGACAGGGCGTTATGTGCTCTTCACTTTGCCATAAATCTCCTAAGCACCTCTCTCTTCTTCGTGAAACGGTCTCACACTACAAGAGAAGGTGCAATGGCTTGACCAGATCTCCAGATTAAACCTGTGGCCCCTAACCCTGCAATGACCCGTCAAAATGCCTGAAATTATTCTTAGCCTCTCCCTGGGGAGGTTTATGAGTAGCCTGTATCTATTTAGATTGTTCCCCCCTAATAAGCTCTTGGCTTGACGAAGTCCTGTGATGCCTCGCAGTGTTCTCTTTCTCGAAAACTCGTTTGCTTCTTCATTTCCCAGAATACTACCATGTCCCGAAAAGATTGTAGAGATTATCGGTTTGACGTCCAAAGGCTGCAATCGAGAGCAGAGAAATTTCGAAACCGGCTATTAATCATGCTGAAACAAGCAACTCCTATTGATCCGTATAAGAATGAACAATGTGACCTCAACTCCCAGTCTCTTTGCACCGTTGCGTTGAGGTATTTGGCTACAACCCACGCAGATACAACTACGTAGTATGACGAAGAGTGCCGTCTCATTGGTCTATAGAAATATGCAGCATATAAAGCCACTCGCTAGTAGATGGCCACGTTCCTCCTCTCGACCAAGACGATTTAAAAACAACAAACCCCCCAGAGAAGACGGTATTCCAGCTAAGCTATTTAAAGCCGGCGGCAAAGAGATAGCTGGATGCATATATGTATCAGCTTTTTTGCGTAATTTGTTCGCATGAATACATGCTTGAAGATTGGATTAACAGTAAACTCGGCCTAATACAATGGAAGGGTGATGCTGCGGTTTCCGCCAATTACCGCGGGGTCAGTTTTATTAATACTGCATATACGGTTCTATTGGCGATACTGTTTGAAAGACTTCAGACTTTTACGATTTTTCACGAAAAATTGCTGGCAGCACTGCCTAAATCGCTTTGAAAAGCTTCAGAGGTAGAAATTTGAATTTACCAAAAACTTGACAAGAAAGTCAGCGCCAAATTTCAGGTTTAAATGATATATGTACATTAGACTGCATCACCAAAAAAAGTTGCGGTTTTTCCGCCTGGATTACAAAATTTGTTATATTTTAAGACGTCCACCAAAATATTTCGGATAAATATTAAGATTTAAGTGAGCTGGACCGATTTGAAAATACCTCCAAAACCGGAGTTATAGAACTTTTTGAAAAAAGTCCCCCTCAGATGACAAACTAGATTAAGCTTAAAAAATCTGCATAAAAATATTTAAAAATCTTTTCAACGGAATCGTAAGAATGAGATTTTTGATGCTGTTTTTTTTTACTTTTTCAAAGATTGCTTTACGAAAAACTTGAATAACTGGGCCAAAAATGTTCTGATTTAGACTTATGGGATCTCAGTAGAAAGGTATTTTCACACTGTTTTTATTTCTGGCCAAAAAATGTCATTCGTGTCCCATCTCTTTTCTCCGAGTACCAACACATCATCTTAATTCAACTTTGAATGACGTTCGTTCCTCCTACCTTTCTCTTCCATCCTTTGAATGAGTTTATTAGCAAAGAAATAAAAAGGGTGAGAAAATACCTTTCCAATGACACCTCTCAAGTCTAAATCCGAAGAGTTTAGGTTCAGTTATTCAAGTTTTTCTTATACCAATCTTTGAAAAAAGTTAAAAAACAGCATCAAAAATCTCATTACGATTCCGTTCAACATTTTTTAAATTTTTTTTTTAAATATTTTTATGCAAATATTTTGAGCTTAAACCGTTTTGTCATTTGAGGGGATTTTATAAAAAAAGATCTTTAAGAAACTATTTTTATTCATAAAAAACTCCATTTTTGGAGGTATTTTCAAATCGGTCCAGCTCACTTAAATCTTAATATTTTTCCGAAATATTTTGGTGGACGTCTTAAAATAAAATAGATTTTATAATTCCAGTGGAAAAATAGTACCGATTTTTTTTTTTGTATGGGGAGTGATGCAGTCTAATGTACATACATATGTACTTATGTAAGTATATGTATAAATCCACATACAATCGACTTCTAGAACGAAAAACAATCGGAAAGCAAATTAACAATTGTCTGCGCGTGCTATCAGATGGAAAAGAAAAAAAGAATTTACTTTTTTCTACTCCACGTAGTACATACTTCAAATATTGTTATCTACATAAAATCTTTTCCTTCATAACATTATTTACTAACCATAGTAAGATTTTCGTAATTATATTGGCAAATTTTGATGATAACTGTGCAGCGGTACAACAAATTTATGACGCGTTAACAATTAGCACCTCAATAAAGATTAAAACTTTATTGACTCTTTTGAGTGTGGATACATTTATGTACATACATACACACATAAAAAAAAAATATTTACGCTACCAATTTTTTCAACTTTTTGGCCAAGCTTCTTCTCCGCTTTGCTGCGGGCGCCTTGATGTAGTCAAACGATTTGAGAATTTTACGTCCTACAGTTCAACGCCGCCTACAAACGGGGAACATTTTTCATGGCAGAGGGACGAGATTTGTTACTAAAAACATTTTTTGGTCACCTGTGGATGTAGCGGGTGCCAAGATATCAACCTGGGTGCTATCGAGTGTTAGCACGCACCTCAAACTACTTGTCTATACGGCCGCGTAACCATATATGTAGATATCTATGAAATTACGTCACAACTCTATTTGAAGAGGTGAAATTTCGAAATGTGTTAAGGCAGACGAAATTTAAATTTGTATATAAAAATAGTCTACTGTGTGCTCATAATAAATACTTTTCGTTATGATTGACAACGTTTGTTATTTGAGTCACTTTGTAAGCAGCGCACTATGGGTAATTTGACCCAATTTTGTGGCATAACTTAATTACGCCCAAAAAAGTAGATTATTAAAAATCAAATAATTTTTTGTTGATTGATATATGATTTCCCACATTTTTACAGAAAAACCTTAACCCCTGACAACCGATGGGTCGAAAGGGGTAACTTTTTAAATTGTGGTTTTTTTGAAAAAGTTTGAATGCAGTTTATTTCTACTGTAAAGAGTCTTTTCAGTTTTCTCTCATTATTGAGTTCTCCCCTTCAATGGCAAATGGTTCGCTACGGACCTACATTTTCTCAGAAATCAATAAAACTCGTAAACATGAAATTGAAGAATCAAACTTAAAGCTCTTCATTTTATAGGTTTCAAATAGTTTGAACACGGTCAAGTACGCCAACAGCTTAAAAGCTTTTTAAAATATCATTTTTGAGAAAAATTAATTAAAGATTATGTCAAAAGTATACATTTTTTATTACAAAAAATTTAGTAAAACGCCAGTTATGCATCTGAAAAGTACTCACTTTTATCTTTACTTTTTATATTTTAAAACATTTTTTAGATTGTTTTTAACTTACTTGACCACCTGCTGAGCAGTTGCCGTGCGTTTTTTTTACAAAAACAAAAGGCAGCGTTATTAGGCTTGAAGATTTCTATATCAAATACCAAGGACAGAAAGTTTATTCTAGTAAGTACGAAAAACGACTTTTTGCCACAAAAATTTGTCAAATTACCCATAGTGCAGCGCACAGTGGAAGATCCACATATAAAATGCGGGAAAAATAGTAATCGTGCTTCCATTTTGGTATACTTTATTATTTGTAGCATTTTTGCTTAGAGATGAAAAAATCTGAAAAAATGGCGAAGATTGGAAAACTGCCACGCCTACTTGACTAGGGGGCGGATATGGTAAAGTTATCCGATTTTAATGAAACTCGGTTTTTATATTAGTTTTAGCCATAAAAACTTAAATCGGTCGACTGCCACGTGCACAAGCTACAAGAAACCAATATAAAAATTAGATTTTATAAAAGTCTTAACATCTACCGTAGGCGATCATCCTATACCATCGTTTATACATCTTATTTCCCAGGCGTAAATACCACACAAGGGTTTGCAATGGGGTATAGTCGTTTCCAAAATTTCGTTAAAATTATAACTTCTGGCGTGGATGCAAAATTTCTTACTTTTTATTTTATTTTTTTTGAAAATTCATTTTGCTTTATAAAAACGCGGGAATTTTTCTATCCAAGTTTAATATCTGTTAGAAATTATTTTCACTACGAAAAACTGGTTCAAAAAGAAACCTAATATTCATTGTAATTATTCTTTAAAATAACCACCACAAAAACAAAGTTTTGTACACTTTCATAACCAGCACAAGTAGAATTACCCAAAACTAGTATGAACGATTTCCAAAGCATTACTTTTCGCCTGTTCGCTAGATAAAATATAGAGACAAATCCAACAACAAGCGATCATTCAACTACTACAACTGAGTCCGTGAAATGAGCGTAGAAATAGGATTCTTACAACATCCACTTCCTGTGCCCTTTAAATACTACTAGTGCCATTTTTTCAGGAAAAAAAACTCAAAACATATTTGTAGAGATATTTTGAGACATTTCGAAATTTGGACTTTTTGCCACCCTCAGACCACTGTGCAGAGTAATAATCACATGCGTTTTCTTCAAGTGCTCTGCTCGTCGTTTAGTGTAGTTGTTCCGTTTTTATGATGTAACCAGCTTTAAACTGGTATTTTTCTAGATTAAAAAATGTTTAATATGTACTAAGTATATCCACGTATATATGGACCAACCGATAATAAATCTCATAGCATTGTTGCCGCCAATTAATGCCACCAGACACATTTATTATACTAAAGTTCCAAACATTGGGTAGTCAGGTTCAAGATTTAGGCGCCAAACTAATAGTATGTACATTGATATATTTTTATGTAATAGAAACTCTAATACAGCTAGTTTCTACATTGCATCCTACCTGAATCTCACTGCTGGCATTCTATGGTATTTGGGTAATGGAATCGTAAGCGGACGTTGAGGCATTTATTTGTAGCACTAAGTAAAAGACAGTTTTTTTTTTTTGTAACTGAATGTATTTCGTTTTTTTTTATCACACAAACACACTAATCAATTTTTTGCGTTATCTTAATTTTGGCCTCTCATCTTCAGCACTTTTTTATGTAAAAATTTCCTAGCAACTCGCGCACTTTCTTTCACCTCGAATGTTTTCGTCAATTTTCACAGACAAGTTAGTGCGGCTATGTTACGAAACCGACTGACTGCTAACACCGTAACATTGATGCGTTTTTTTTTTTTGGCAAGTTCATTTATCAATAAAATGTAAAATTTGTTAGTAGCTGCGCGTAGCCGATAAGTAAAGTAAGTACATGTGTTAAAGTAAATACAAATTTGTAGATTGCCGATGACAATTTTATCGTTTGCCATTTATTAATATTTTAATACAGCTGTTAGGTAAATAGGATGTGTCATACATTATTTTTTTACCGCTGTACACCAGAGCGAACGAATAGGTAATACGCTGATTTGTTGCCAGTTAGTTTTAAAATTTTTTAATATTACTTATAGGTAAACTGTCGTGTGGGCTGAATGTGGTAGAAATTGCAAGAAAACACTCAGTAATGAATGAGCTATACTACCCCGACTAAAGCACATCAACGTACTTTGCAGCCAAAAGGCTTGTTATGCCCCATAGAGTCGTGTTAGACAAGATTCCAAACCGCATCTGATAAGTAGGCGTAGAAATCGGCACGGGGGCGCAATAATTTCCGATAGTTGACTGGTTGATTATTTCAAGGGTAGATAGCAGGATACCAGCTGGGATGCACACACCACATTTTGCCAATTTTAAAGCCGCTTTTGACAGTACGAAGAGTAGCTGCCTCTACGACGCTACGTCTACATTTGGCGATTCACTGGTTTGAAAATTTTTTATTATTCAGATTTTTCTAAAAAGTTCATTATAAATCTTGTCGCTTAACGTACAAAACCGCGTATGTGTGGTTCCCCTAATTTTAGAGTAGAGAGCAAAACTGTCTTCTTTTAAAACGGGCCTCTCTTTTAAAAAGCAATCCCATTTCAGGTGAGTTTTATAAATCGATATTTCGGTACGAATGGATAAAGGCTTAATGGCAGGAGTTTCCGGTGAGCAAATCTCATTTTTGGCACAAATGTCAGTTACGTGGTTTTGGACTTTAAACGACGATGAGTTTTTTCAGGTCAAAGAAATTCAAAGTACAATAATTTTACTTTTGAAGGCCGTTTCGGGATAATTTTTTCCTGAACTCTACATTACTCAACCTATAAAATAACGTAAAGTGCATTTCGCCATCTACTCTGATTAGTTCTACTCATTGAGCGCGCGTTCGCATGCGAAGACCTTGTGCAAAACGCAAGGAAATTAGTTGTAAACGCGGTTTAGCGCATGTCATGTTGATTATTCGCGTTTAAAAGACGAGCGAAAAATACAAAAGTTAGTGGGAAAAGAGTAGGGTACAAAAAGTTGATAAAAAAAATATATTCTTGGAAAAAACTCAAATAAATTCGAGGTACCGCAGTTCAGAAACTTCTATTCCTGTGAAGTACAATAAAAGAAGACTTTTTCTCAGAAATATTTTGTGAGCAAATTGTTTTCTTAAGCGCGATTAATTTTCTTGTACTCTTTTTCAATAAATTTTCTTCGTTAAATACCATTCATCATTAAACATATTGGAGTTAAGGACTTCGAGATATTATTTATGACATAAAAAAAAAACAAAATTTAACCTATTTAGTTCATAAGGAATACCTTCATAGCCAAAGTATCGATATGAGTAGGTAACGATACTTTGGATCCGATATTTTGCAGACATCGATACTTTCTTTCGATACTACTTCCAAGTAAAAGTATCGATGCCTGCACCCTGCACCCATCGTTTCATCCCTAGATTTTGGCAGAAAAATTGTTATTTTTCACACTGCGCGACACTGAAAGCCAGTAATTTAAAATACAAGAAAGTTTAAAAATTCGGCAATGGAACATACAATTATGTAAATGAGATTATTTCTTGCTTTTATGCCTCCCAAATGTAGTCTTATCCATCATCAATCTGTGCTAAGAAAATTTGGCCAAACATTTCTAAAAAATAAAAGGAAGCAGATCACTGTTAAAATTTAACATCTTCTATCAGTTTTGAGCTTTCACTAATTCTATTATTTAAAATTAAAATTAATTGTTTTAATTAAAAACGTCTTAAACTCTATATAATTTTTAAATATATTTGCATTAATTTAAACTTTAAATGCTTTTATCGGCGCCATTCTTGAGCAGTGGTTGAAGAAGAAAGCAGTTTGTGTTTAAAAACTATTTACTTTTATATATGGAAACCTATTTGCTTTTTCTAACGAATGCATGAACGATTAAAAATAATATTATTTTCAATAAATTTTTAATAAAATATATATGTTTTTAAATAATATGCTTACGTCAATATTGCGAGTAGTTCTAAAAATAAACAAACCAAATGCAGATATGCTTGTATACGCAAACACATAGATTTTAAGTTCACAACCATGCACACATTCCTTGAAAATAATAAATGTGCAAAAATACAACAACATATAAATAATGCAGGATTACACAATTTCACTGTTATTGCTGTTACTAACAACAAAATGTGCAAAAAGCTATAACAAATGACTCAATATGTTAGTCAGCATAACAGACAGACAGTTTATTTGCTAAGATTTAGTGAACGTTTATTAATATTTTTGGTTTTAAACACATAGTATGCGTGTGTATGAGTGTGTGCACGTACATACCTCTTACTTTTAGTTTTAGTAATAAAATAAAAGCCATTGACACTCACAAATAGACGGTCACGGACACTGAATGGGAAGGTGAATCGTTGGCAACTGATCAAATGATTGTGGAAGCCACAAGGAAGTCCCAGCAATGACGGTAGCCGGTGATTACAGGTGTAATCAATTAATAATTCATAGAATTGATGTATGTATGTGCGAACGCAACATCGTACGATAGATGTAGAAAAAATGTTTACCATGAACAGATAGTCGAACATTATCATGAAGCTCTAGATATGCATCAATATGTACCACATGCATACATATGTAGCTATTTGTACATAAATATGTATGTGCGAGTACATAGTATTTTATCAGTAGCGCACTGCCTATCGGCGTCTCAAGAGCTTAAAAAGAAATTAATAAGATATGTACATACATATGTATGTATGTATGTTTGCATACTTGTGCGCACATTTATCTACTGGACGTGTGCTTCAAAAATGTCCGGTAAGAGTGAAAATATTGGCGATTGCCGGTAGCCATTAAAAATGGTAAAGTTTTGTTGTTTGTTGTGACTTGTTTGCCACTTTTAAGATAATTGTGAGAAATGTGTGCATTAGACCGTACCACCTTATAAGCAAACAAAAAACTGGTCGTACAACCCTGAGTCTAAAATTTTTTTTGGTTGGCCGAACCAGGGTGACATCTACATTCATTCGGCAATACAATTTTTTAAATAGTTGTACTGGAATAATCAAAAACTCCCTTAGCAAAAGTATAAGGATTTTTGGCGAGCTTTAATTTACTGGCATTCGGTTAGTGCGTTAGGGTGGTAGGAACAGTGATCTAATGGGTAAGTAGGTATCAGAACAAGATACTTGTGGCCAACTAGCTTTGAAACAAAATATTGTCTCCTCGAGACAATAACATCGATATAACATATTTTAAGATCAGACTGTACATAAATGCCGAAGGTATGACGAAAAATGTAAAAAGGCGATCCCCACTTTCAGCCAAAAATAAAATTAATTTTTTTTTGGAAATTGTCTTGCAGGAATACTTTTAGACTCAGGGGTGGTCCGCGAACTTTTTTTTTTGGTACGGTCTATTGTACATAATTACCGATTTTTTTGTAAATTTTTTCCATCTACTATATTAAAACTTATTCTTTTGCAAAAAAGTCAAGCTAGTAATGAAGAAAATCGATGGCTAAATAAAAAAGTGTTGAATGTTCAAATGAAAATAAGTAATAATTATAGCTTGAAATATGAAAACTAAATCTTGAAATGTTTTGTTATGAATTTGATATATTTTTGCGTGAGCCATAACTTTGCAACTTGTTTCTGAAAATATTTTCTAGAGAAAAGTACTCGTTTCTTTTTATTGATAAAAGGGTGGAAGAATAATCGATTTTCATAATTATTTAAATGAGTAAGTGGAATAAACATTTAATTTGTATACATGGTGCTTATCATAACTATACGACACCCACAAATTGACCAGTTTTGATTATTTATTTTTTATTATATAATTTTAATATTTTTTTATAAAACATATACTTCATTCTATAACAAAAAGCATATAAATCCAAGTTCCGCACTTTGTACAAAAAAATTAAAAAAACAAATCAGCAAAGTTTCATCAAAATTTCACACTTTTTACTCTTAATTTTCAGTATTTTCCGCGATATAAAAAATAGGATCGAACATAAGTACTTTGTAAGGAAGAAACTGATACAGCCAACAAAAAAAAAAATGTCAACAATAAAAAGTATTTTTTAGCCACTTTAAGTTTCCACTAGAATTAAATTGGACTATAAATCTGTGTACCAAAATGTCTAAAAATTCTGAATAAAAAGCGTGAAATTTTTATGAAACTTTGCTGTTTTTTTTTTAATATTTAAAATTAAAAATTTGGATTTGTATGTTTTATTTATGTTATAGAAATGCCGGTATTTTCATAAAAAAATAATTAAAATTAAATTAAAAAAAAAATAATAATTGTTCAAACTTGTCAACACGTGGGTGTCGTCATCACAAGCGCTATAGTAACTTCTTAGTTTTTGTTAACAGAAGATGATGTTCCAATTCTAGCACCGAGCAAAAATAAATTTGGTTACCCAACAATCGCTCCGCAATTCTTCTTCAAAATGCATTTATAGGCAACGCATTGTTGCTGTGTATGTATGTATACATTGTGCAACAGCGCTTTGCAAAAGGTGTGGAATGGTGGTTGTAAACAAAAACAAAGCAAAACATAAAAATACCATCGAATTGGGCAGTTAAAGTAACGCCTGTTGACATGCGATAAGGCGCTGCAGAAATGAACCAATCAACTTGCAACAAGAACGTATGCAAAAAACCATTCAATTTATGCAACAAAGGTTAATTGTTTGCATTGTTTGCAGGGCGTTGCAATAATGCTTGGCAATGTCACTTATGCAATGCAAATTTTCCTCAATTAACAAAAAAAAATATTTGTGTGAAAGAGGATTTGTTTATGCATTTTCACATTTTTTTAATTTTTTAATAGGACGTTGTAAGCTGCGAGAAAATGACCCTTATTCAATAACACAAGATGTGTGTGAATAAAAAATATTTCATAAAATTTAAAATATATGTGTTTTTATCGATATAATATATGTACATTCAAAGCTTACATTTACATACAGTAATTTTGTATTTTTACGCACCAATGACGACAATTCGAAAAAGGAGTGACCAAAAGTAGGCGAAAAAGAAACATTATTATGGCGTGTGCCATATATCTGGTGATAGACATAATGTGGGTGTTTACACTTTCCTGGTTTTATTTACAAAAATAAAATACACTTCAGAATAATAAATTTTAACACTGACAAGCTCACCCACACATGGATAAAATTTGATTACATATTTGTTCAAATAAATTTTTATTACTTTTTAATAAAAATGCAGTTCATTCCAAAACAAAAGCCGTAAAAATCTAAGTCTCAGACTTTTTGCAAATCTTTAAACGGCAGACTATTTCCGTCTGAACTTCAACTACTGAAAAATCCAAGTCTTTAAATACAATTCGAAGAAAATCATACCTGCCTGAAAACTCTTTGGTTTGTGATGACCAAAGCTTATTAAACAAAAAACGATACTATTCAAAGCCATTCGAATAACAGTAATGTATACATATATAATAAATAAATAAGAACACTAAAAACAATCAAAATTCTATACAACTCCGCTGCATCGAAAACCCAACTAGAAATGCTACTTAAACCACTCGAAGATTGCGAAATTTACATTATGCATTAGCATTACTTCAAAAGAAGCTGGCGCGCCTATACAATTACATATACACGTACTTATGTATGGTATGTAGATAGGTACGTATCTTTGCGTTAGCATGACTTTAAAATGGAAAATTCATAAATAAAAACACGGACGTCTAAGAGATTCTACTTCGGCAGGAGAGGATGCCATATTACCTTAATACGTTTGGCGCAATTTAGATACATACATACATCTACAGTTACCAATGCAAATATACATATGTATATACGAACTTTAGTATGTATATTCATTGTAGTTGCACAACTGATACCTACCTAACCAATGGCAGCAGCCAACTTAAGGCGCAGCAACCCCAGCAATAGGTACTCCAGCTATGGCTACATACCGTACACCTAGCTCTGCGTTAGAGAGCTTACATGAAGATGATGATGACGTTGACACAATCCCATTTGAGATTGTGCTGCAGAAAATTGGGATTTGCATAAAAGCCACTAGAATCATTGCAACAGCGGCACTTCAACAGCGACCTCGGCGCTGGATTGCGTACAAAAAAAGTTAAACTGCGATGGAGAAGAGTGCATGTATGTATGTATGTATTTAGTTGCGAAGGCGTTCAGGTGCTGGAACAGTGTCTTTGAAGTATAAAAGCAGCGCCGTGTAGTGCAACTAAGATATGCATTATAGAGTAAAGTACTTGTATTTTTGCACATGATTACATACATACACATATACGTACGTTGAATACGTGTGGCGCTCAGCGTCAATACATATTCAAATATTTACATAAATAAAAACAAATAGATATGTATGTATATATCCTACATATATGCATATGTATGCATGTAAGCAGTAAAATACAAATGAACATTTCCGTTGTGAAGGTAAATGCATAGAACGAACGCCGTTGGCACGTAAGGATAAAGTGTCTGTCTGTAGGCAAATGCCGTCGTAGGATATGCGAGAATCCCAAGTCGTTAGCTTACTTGTAAGTAAATACACATACGTATGCATAAACTTATCTTTGCGTATGTGTTGCTTCATCTTTTTGGTAAATAAGATACTCTTGTTCACATGTGTACCGTCAATGCGATTTATTTGTTTAATATTAAATGGAAATGCTTACCTCGTCCCTGCAGGTATTTTTACTTACAAAAACATTTCACCAACCAGCCATTTTTGCTTTTGTTGTTACATTTTCGCAAATGGAGGAAAAGCGCCGCTTGGCAGCAATTGTTGCTGATTTTGCTAATGTATTGCATTTTATAAGCACTGCTTTATTCAAATTGCGCGATAGTTGCGCTTTGCTGTTGTCTACATACACAATTTGCATGCGTTGCATTTGTTTGTACACAGGTGCATAAGTACACTGATACTTATACATTTAATTGCCATAAATAAGTAGCCATATCAATTTGATTGTTGTTATCTATTTTGGAGCGCATATATACGAGGACATTGTGATAAGTCACTGATTTTTTTTTTTTAATTTTCCGCTTAATAACTTAATAACTACTGTCAAATTTATACCAAGTTGCATGATTTGGCTTGTGCCTGCCAGGCATTGAAAGCAGGTAACTTCGTGAATCTGGACGAAAATGAAAAAAAAATTTGTTTGTGAATTAGGTACTTGCGCGACGGCAGTGAAATTTCTTCTTCTTAATCTTAATCCTAATCTTATTTCAATCTTTTTCTTAGTCATAATCTTAGCCTTAATCTTAAACTAAACCTAAATCTTAATCTTAATTTTGATCTTTACCTTAACCTTAATCTATCAATTGGTCGGAATATTTGTTTTTTTGTATGTATGTTAATGCATATCTTTGGACGACGTTAATCGATTTCTATAATTATTTTTTTAAAGGAAAAGTATTACCTCATAGGTGGTCCCATACTAATTTGGTTTAAATCCGATCATTGGATCATGAAAAAATCAACGAAAATTTTAAATTTTTATTTGAGAATTGAAGTCGGTTTGTTTTTTTTTTGCTTAAAAATTACTTGTTTTTATTTTTTTCCTGCAAAAGTTTGATTTTTTTTCATTCCCAGTAGAAACTTAAACTGAATATATCACGGGAAACGACTTAACGTAGAAAAACAGACCCGTAATTTATGACACAAAATTAACTTTACGTGCCTTGGCGTTTTAGTGTAATTTTAGCGTTATTAAGGCGATTAAGATGAGTACAAGTTTGGATATTCATACAAGAATTTATTTATTTAATTTTTCCATACACACTAACCCCCTAAAATCCGGTTTTAGATTTAAGTGGGCTTCAACTTATAGAAACGTGCATGGAATGAAAACATTTCGCCATCAATTCAGAGAAAAACGAAAGAGCACTGAGGTCCAGTTCGAATAAAGGTTTAAAAAAAAAAATGATGAAAATGTTCCTTGAGTTTTATGCTTCAGATTCTTTGAAAAGTTAAAAAAATAAATACATACTTAAACTTAGTTTAAGCTCCGTCGTCTCTCACATGGCAAGTGTTCTTTTATGAGAAGCCTTTTGCATTTAAATTTGTTGTGTTGAGTTCTGTGTTATCGATGTTTTTAACATTCAGTTGTAGAAGTGCCGTTCGGTCATACATCTTTTCTTTATTGGCTATACTTCCAGAAACAGAAAATGTGCCCCGTCGCTTGTATTTGTTTTTATCTCTTTTGCCGATTCATATCGTAATAAATTAAATGGAATTACATAATTACAGTAATGATTTTCACAACAAAGCCAACAAGCTGTCGGCAGTGCTGCACATCATCTCGTTAACTCTCCTCACAGCCTCCTTAACTGCGATGTCAATGTCAACTACGACGTTTGCGCTATGTCCCCTTCGTGGGTTAGCTCCTCTCTGGCTTTTCTATTTTTATTTGCTTTCTACATAATTGTTGCCTCGAATTTCAAATGCAATTATGTACATATGTATGTAGATTATTTCCCAACACCAAAACGCGTTTAGCTGTCAACCAGTCAATTAAGTTAATTTTTTCTTTGATTTTTCTGTCACTGTTGCAAATTTTTAGTACTTCTACATTTCCATATAACACATGTTGCTCGTTAGTTACTCCATGCTTTTTTACTAAGCTTTTTTTTACCTGTCTATGCTACTGTCCATCAGCTGTCCACAGCTATTAGCTATGATTGCATCAAATCAATTTGGACTTATTTAGTGTCTAAATTATTGGGGAAATATTAGATGTTTGAAAAAAATGAATGTACTGTATTAAGTCATCATTTTTGTTAAAGCTAAACACATTCGTCATTATGAAAATTCAAAGCGCGGCGCGAAAAGTCCTACATTCCTTTTTCTAAATTTTGTTAAAGTGATTTTACCACTTAACTCTTTTAGTGCTGTCTTTTTCAGCCCGGTGGTCGTATATGTAGTTTCAAATATATATTTATAATTATATATATACAAAATATTTTTTTATTTTCACTTTTGTTTCAACATAGATTGATTAAAAGAAAAATATTGATAAAAATAAAATATTTCACACAAACAGGGTTGAAATTTTGAAATTCCTGGCCGTATTTTGTTTGCAAGTGTAATATTAGTGGTGTTGTGCTACTATGATAGCAAGGCCGGTTAATCATAGTCAACTTATGTACAGCAGTCGTGAAAACTTATAGCCGCACCAAATTTTAAGTTTTAAAATATTATTTTTGTTGTTATATCATTTTGGTTAGTTTTTTATAGTTCATTCTTTAACAACGTCCGTATAAATACGAGCTTAAAGGCAGTGTCTCACGATAGGGTATTTGCCGAAATTTGGTGCAAATCGTATCCCAATTGTGTGAACACCCAAAATATTTTTCTTTATCCCAATCACAAAAAATAATTTGTTAAAATTTTTCTATAGATGATTGCTGTATTGTACCAGAACACCTAAAGTTTTGTTTTATTTATATTTTATATTCTTATAATATTTTATTCATAATTTTTTTAATTTACATACATACATGCAGAGGGTTGCCATGAATCAACTTTTTGAAGGTTTGGGCAAGTCGTAAGCCTGGTCGAATAGACAAAAATAAATCCAAATTTAACACTTTGCATCAAGGCTAGAAAAAATCGCAAATTTTCAACAAATTTCCATTAAAGTACCAAACGTTTTAAACAAAATTAAAACGAAATGGAGAATGAAGTTTAATAGCTCGTTAGATTTTGTGATAATAAAGTGCAAGCTTGAAGGACTTGCCTCTTATAATTCGCATGGGGCTTCGAGTATTTTTTTTTTTTGTTGCCGGTGTTAAGCATTTTCTTCCATATAAAAACATTTCGAAAATGTTTTGCAACTCACAGAGTTGCCAACAAACAAACATTTTTCAGGTTTTTCATAGGGCGGCATTTTTAGACAAAACTTGAAAAATTAGAAATTAGAAAACTGCCACTTGAACTAAATTTAGTTATTGGGAAAATTTCGTACATTTATTTCATTCTCCTTTACAAATAATTCTACAGAATCAGCTTGAATACAAATAGCACATTTATGTTATATTTTAATCAAACAATTAAGCGCTTAATGCTCTCTTAAGGAACTCTCGTATATCTATAGTACGTATAGAGATATGCACAGTTAATTAAATGCAGCCATTTAAATATTTCCACGATAAATGCCCTGAACATATTAAATATATATATGTATATATATACAAGTATTACAGTTAATTTAATAAACCGACACTCAAAGCATTTCAAAATATGCATCACAATTTGAATGCCAACCAGAAGAGTATAGAAACGTTTAATACAAATGTATGTACGTATTTATAGCATGCACTTGAAAACTTTCATACATACATACATACATACATACATATATATGCACATACGAACTATGCGCATTCATCTGTGGTGCTATTTGAAATTTGAGCTGTTAAAATATGCAAGCAAGCTCACATTTACATACCTATATATATATTTATATGTGTGCATATACATAAGTACGAGTAAGTACGGGGTGTTGGTAATACCATAAATGACTTACTAAACTAAATATTCCATTAAAAGCATTGCAACAAGCTAAACGAAGTGGAAGCCATCTGGTTGGTGAAATCAAGCATCAACTATCAGCAGCTAAATATTGAAGGACCAGTGAAGGATCTTGTTCGCTCCATAACACGTTTTGCTAGCAGACAAGTGAACTGCAAATTGCCAAAAGCGCATTTAATACCAATATGCTTGTTATTGTGTGTGTGTGTGTGTATAGCTGCTCATGTTGAGGTTAAACGTGAAATGTACTGGTTGTAACTTCCCTTTCTTCGTCTAATTTTTTTTTTGTAGAATTGGTGGAGAAATTAGTGAAATAGTTTTTGTTATTTGTTTGAATGCCTATATACTTAATTAGACTGCTAACTACTTGAGAGCTATGCATGTATGTTGTAGTAGTAGTGATTATAAAAATATTGCTAATTTTTTAAAAGAATGTCATAATGGAGTTTGGAGACGTTCGCGTTAGTATGTATAACAAATTGGATTTTTCAAGGAAGCTCTGTGAATGAAACTACCTAAAACTTTTAAAAACAAACATACAATTTAGGCCGAGAATGCCAACTGGATACTTAACCATAGCGAAGTGAAGAGGTATAATTATTAATGGCGATCACTGATCAGTCACCCTAAGTAATTTGCCAACACTTTTCTTCGAAAGTTTGCGTTGGTACCTAGTGCCTAGTTTTAAAAATTTCATTCGTTTATACCTACTAGTGAAAAAATATCTCAAATGTTAGTCCCATCTACTGGCAAAGCTTTTTAATTTGACATCTAATTTTTGAAATTCGAAAGAACCGTGAAAATGTAATGACCTTCAAAAGATGCCTTCGCGTATTATATAAATATGTACTTACATGCTCAGTTTGATAGTTACATAGGTGAGCGCTGTGGTGTAGTCAGTGGCGGACCCAGGGTGCGGCCGGTGGTGGTGCGGAAATTGGCGAAATTCCCCAACCCCCGCCGAATTCGAATTCACTGAATTTTCAATATTTTGAAATTATGTAATTAATTTAATTTTTTACTTTTTTTGTTGTATTTTCGAATTTTTACTATTCTACACAGTTGAAAGTCACAGTAAGTTTGAATATTTTCACAGGTTTAGAAAACAACGAAAATTCCAAAATTTTGAATTTTATAAAATTACGAAATTTCTTGAGGTTTTTTATTTTTAGGATAATTTCCAAAATTTCAAAAACTATCGAAATCCGGGAGATTCTAGAAATTTTGGCAAAATGAGAATGTTTTGAAATGTACAAATTTATTGAGATTTTAGAAATTTTTATATTTTCCAAAATTTTGAGAATTTTATTTATTCTAAAATCCATCCTAAGATGTAAAAATGTGAAACATCACAAATTGTCGAAAAATTCTTATGTTCATGGTACTTGTGTATAAAAAATAGAAAATTTTTAGAATTCTAAAATATATTAACATTTTTGAAAAATTCCAAAATTTTTCCACTTTTCTGAACTTTTCCAAAATTTTGTGTTGATATAACAAAGTTTTATGGCCTTATTCATAAAAAATAAAGTACGTTTAAAGAGCTTTATAAAATGACGTTTTCATACATTTTTCAGTTTATAAACCTTTTTTAAAGCTACTTTATTTTTTATGAATAAGGCCATTAGAATTTAAAATTTTTTGAAAATTTTGAAAACATCAACATCCAAAAACTTTTTCAAGAATTACGAAAATTTTAAAATTTTTAAAAACGACAAAATATGAAAATGTTTTCAACATTCGAAAACGTTTAATTTCCTTTGTTCAATTTTGCATATTCGACACTTTTACTTAGAAAAAATTTGTTAGAATTCCTACAATTCTCAAAATTTTTGAAAATTGTGATTATTGTGCTATTGTGATTTACTAAAATTTTTCGAATTCACAAAGTTTTAAAAGTTTAGAAAATTTTGGAATCCCCCTCAAGTTGTTTAAAATGAAAAACTTCAGAAATTCAAAACTATCAAAACTGCAAAGATTTTAAATTGCGGTGATTTTTAAATTTATATACACGATATATGTTGAAAAAATTTCACCCACCCAAAATTAAACCCGACCAGTGGCAGTTTAAATCTTGAAAAGCGTCCACTCGGGAGCGATAAGAGGCCTTTGACCATCCTTTCGCTAGATAGACCATAAATCTTTTAAGTGGAGCTATGATCAGGTTTTATTTTGGAAAGATTAAGTTCTGTTTTGTTACTGAAATGCATTCCTTTACCAAACAACGAATATAAAAAAATTGTATTTTGCTCTCTTTTTCGAAGTCGTTTATGCTCAAAATACTGTTCTTACGATTAGACATTTAGTACTGAAAGAGCATATGTATGTATGTATGTATGCATGTAGTTTCTATTCCTTATGCACTTTAAAGGCTTTAATTTACAATCTCAAATGACTTCCATATTAGCCTTGCAGGATGATACGTTTTTTTGTTTTTGTTTCATTCTTATTTGCTTACTTTGCTTATGGAAAGGAGATTGCAACACTTCACCAAAGTGTTTGCCTTAGTTGCACTAGTGGCGCTGTTGATTGTGCACTTTCCAATTTCTGGCACCGGATATGAACATCCGGTGGCGTTGATGAACGTTTTCCATTCGATTCGATCTCGTTTATTCAATGGTTAGTATGACGGCGTGCCCTTTCGGCTGTTAGTCAGTTGGGTTCGTTCGTTCGTTGGTCCGGAAAACAGGCTCTGACTCTTCATTTTCAACTTGATTGACTTTTTGGGCAAACATATACACACAACTACGTACATACATAGAAGCTTGTAAAGTGACTCAATTTGGCCAATGTGCAACGTTTGTACAAAGGTACATACCTATGTATGTATGTATGTATATGTGTGCGTAGCGTACACGCAGAAGCTTTCATCAACCCAACCCTTGCAAGTTTGTTATTACCAAAAATTTCAGAGTCGGACGATTGCTGGCTGCCTGTTGCTGGTTTTGGGTAATAATTGCTTGTTGCAAGCGGTTGCTGTTGTTGTTGTTGTTGCTGTAAGTGAAGTTTACGGTGTTTACATTACGGTTAACAACATGTAACTTACTTATTGAGTTATTTGATTTTGTTGTTGCAAAGTGTTCTTCTGTAGTCAGTGGCTGCCGCTACAGACGTATGTATGGACAGAGTAAGGTCCATTAGTTTGAGTGAAATTTGAGGAAAGTGTGAAATTTTTTGGTAAATTTGTTAAGTGCAAGTGGCTTAGGATTTTAAGGATTTTCAGCACAGCATTAAAAGTGAGAGAGAAGCAAGTTATTAGAAGTGTGATCGAGTGTGAAAAAAGTTGAGAGGCGGAGGCAAAATAGGTTGGAAATTGTTTGGAAAGGCGGCAAACTTTGCTTGGCATTAGGCAAAATATTTCAACACATACATTCATGTACGTACATATGTATGTATGCGCAAATTCATCAGTTGGCAATACGTAAGAGCATGTGCTTGAAGTGTTGGAATTTCATGCCTGCTGCTGCTGGCATACCACAATTCTAATGCTCAGTGGTGAATGATGATGGTTTCAGATGTCAACTCACACTCATACTTTGGGTTAAATTCTACCACATATAGCCAAGTTCAGTCACACGTAAGTTTGCAGGCCTCCTACTCCTGCATACATACATACATACATATATGTAAGGCATCGAAATACTCTTTGGCATAACTGTTGCTAAAGTCAAATGCGAGTAAATGCGGTTTGAGGCGTTTAGTATCTATATATGTACTTTTACACACACGCTGCCTTGCCTTTGGTGTAGGTGAGGTGGGGCGTATGAGGAACAAATATATCTACAGTAGAGAACCGTAGAAGTGAACATATGTACCTACTTTAAAAAGTCTTAAACCTTCGATGTGAAATAAAATAGATCATCACAAACCTCGTGTGAGGTTGGCAGTGAGTGAATACGCGTAGCCTCTGGCCACAACCCTACGCGTCGCACTCTGAATGTAGATGCAGATGTCGCAGTAATCGCAGAAGTCGTCTTCACTAATGCCCAGGCCACCGTAGCCTGCAATTAATTAACGGTTAGCAGATCTGTTAAAAATATTGGGTTTGTCTTTTGGAGGCTGATTTGTTCCCTCGATTTCTTGGGGTCCTGACTTCCGAAAAGATCTTTCGCCCGCCTTGGGCTTATTTGGCACCACAACTATTTGCTAGATTGGGTCGAGACTAGTGTTGCCAGATTCATAGTTTTAACAGTAAATTACAGTTTTTTGGACAAGCTTAAAATTGTGTAAATTGCATCCTATTACAAATTAAAGATTTTTTTCGAAATTGCCGATATGAGCGAAAAAATTAAAAATTCTATTTTGGCTTTTTTTTGTAAGTTAATTTGAAGGAGCTGCGTTTCCTCAGCTGTCCTTTGCATTCCAGTCGCCACAGCAAATGTGGAAGGACTACATAATTTTCAAAATCAATTAGAGTAAAATAAGAAATAGACTAGGCATTGCATCGCTCTTTGTTATTTTAAGACCAAAAAAAATACTTCCTGAGGAGCTAAATTTGAGGTATCAAATGCTCCAAATAATTACCAAAAAAATTTACGAAAAATATTGAAACTGGATTTCATTAAAACAAAATGTGATTTAAATATTCCATTTTATAAAGTCTATATATGTTTAGACAAGAATAGTTTAAACGGTTTTTGTTATATTTTTTTAAGTGAATCGTTAATTTTTTAAAGGTTACAGTTTTTGGTAGAAAATACAGTTTTTTTCCGGAAATTTACAGTTTTTGAAAAAATATTCTGGCAACACTGGTCGGGACCAAAAAGCTTCTCCAGTTATCTCTCTCTGGTCACTGCCAGGACTTCTACCACTTTTTTGCGCATCTATCACGTATTCGCATTTTTGAGTAGTTTAATTTTTGTTTGTTAAAATTGTCTTCGTATTTTAATTTCAAAAGCAAAAATTGTGCAAAACTAAAAACTATTTGAAAAAAAAAGAAAATCTCAAAGTATGTTCGAAAATTTTTTTATATGGAGGAAAATGCGTTACAGTCAACAAACCAAATTGTAAAAAATCAACGCGATTTTTTAGCAACTTAAAATTTGCACTTTATTATCCCAAAATCCAAAAGCTTTTTCTAGTGAATAAACTTAAAAAGTTTGCAATTTAGGTGAAACTTTAATGGATTTTTTTAATTTTTGCATAAAGTTTGAAATTTTATCAATACATAATAAACAAACGAAAGAAAAATAGACAAAACTTATCAAACTTTGGCGTTCCTATTATTATATTTTCTGTTCGGTAATACGTAAAAAAGTAAAATAAATAATTTTTTTAGTTCGCCCCAGTGTCTATTTTGGGACGGATCAGTGCGCTTCCTTCAGTGTTGAATAGTAGCTACTTCTATATTATTTAAGGTGATTTTAGTGGAATTCTTGCTGTTTGATATCTAATAATGCGAGAAAAACTACTATGGAAAACAACTAAAAATGTTTGGT
The DNA here is from genome assembly GCF_001687245.7 of Rhagoletis zephyria. Classification (NCBI taxonomy): domain Eukaryota; kingdom Metazoa; phylum Arthropoda; class Insecta; order Diptera; family Tephritidae; genus Rhagoletis; species Rhagoletis zephyria. Next base: position 4,098 of record NW_016162071.1, on the reverse strand, counting down.
TCGTACAAGCCGCAATCTTATAGCGTCCACCTATACTAGTTTTCACTGTATTTGCAATAAGTTCTCATTTTCAATTTAGCATTTCACCTAAATTTTAAAATATTACCTAAAAATTTCTCTTCAGAGTATTTAATGTTTGCCCTTTTAAGTGAAAAAAATGCATTTAATTTCACTCCATACACTGTGTGCATCACTGCAAGTATTTTCATACACTGTTGCGAGTGCAGTTTTGTGGGCGTAATTGCATGCAACGGACAGTGCGATGTGCGGTGACTGTCGGTGAATGCCTTGTGGTGTTTTATTACAAAATGCAACTAGCAGTCGCTGCTTTGTTGTCTGTTTGTCACCGCTATGCATCTTCGATATCTGCCACTGCATCGTTCACCCTTTCTCTCACTTCATTTGCCACATCCACATCCCCGCTTTCGAAATTTATGTGCATGTTTGTATGTACAATGTACATACATGTACTGCTTACCCACAGTTGTTGTCAACTTTGCTTTGTGCTTCCGGCTGCTGCTTTGGTGAAAGCGGCAAAGCGGAAGTACGGTTTATCGGTTTGTAGGCACGCACTCAAGGACACACACACTGTAGCTTATTTACTTACATACATACATGATATATGTATATGTGTATGTATGAATGTACGTTAGGGCGAATCACCAAAAACTGAAGGTTTGCCACCCGAATCATAAAATTTATTTTAAGACCTCCGCCAAAATAATTCGGACAAATATTAAGATTTACGTGCGCTAGACCGATTTGAAAATAGCTCCCAAATCTTATTACAAAACGAGCAATTCTTGTATATAAATATATACACTGCCGGAACAAAGTATTGGCACAGCAAATTTTGCACAATATATGCAACAATTTTCATTCTAATATTTTTCCGCTAATTTCGTATTAAAATATGGTTCATTCTACAACAAAAAACCATAAAAATATAACTCCTAAACTTTGCGCAAAACTCGCAAAAATTCAGCAAATTTCACTCAAAATTTTCAACTTTTTAATCAGATTCAATCAATTTTATTATAATCAAGTGCAAGTTTTAAGTAGCTAGGAATAACCGGTGATTTTGGCAATTTTTTTCACGAAAATTTTTTTTCGAAAATACTTTATATGGAAAAACGCAAAACACCTTCAACAAAAAAATTCTAAAAAATCAACGCGATTTTTGACTAACTCCGAACTTGCATCTTTTTACTAGAATTTAATGTTCTGGAAATGCATAAAAAGTTGAAAATTTTGATGAAAATTTGCTGAATTTTCGCGAGTTTTGCATAAAGGTTAGGAATTATATTTTTATGATTTTTCTTGTTGAATAAACCATATTTTTATACAAAATTGGCGGAAAATATTAGCATAAAAATTGTTGCATATATTGTGAAAAATTTGCTGTGCCAATACTTTGTTCCGACAGTGTATGTATATATCCATAGGTTTCTTAGAAAGGGCTCTAACGGTTTATGACATTTTGTTTACAGATAAGGTTTTGCATTTAAGGATATTTAAATAAGTATTACATCTAAGGATATCGTAAAAGTTTGCCACCTATTCGAAATTAAATGCAATTGAAATAAAATATCATTATATTGCTATCTAATGGAAGGAATTTAAAAAATTCCCGATTCAGAAATATTTTGGAATAGGGTTGCCACCTATTGTGAATCGCATACTTCTTTAATATTTATTTAGAAAATAAAGGTACAATAAAATAAGGTTCTTAAACAATGCTTTGCCTATATACTAAGTGTTATCGCTTAGGATATTAGTGTAAGGTTGCCACTTATTTTCAAAAAACTAGTTTTCGAAAAATGGATATCAAATTAAAGGTATTTTTGTCATGTTTCTTTGTAATACAAATTTGTATATTGTTAATATCCATAATACGGTGTTTAAATGAGGCGATTTTACAGACAACTTTCAGTTGAAAGCAACTATCGCCTGGTATGAAGGGCCTTTCAAATTATCGCTCCAATGAAGTTGAGGTGCGGCCAACTTTTGACTCAACTAATCGCCTCTGAAATTGCATGGAAAATCGCCTCATGTGAACACCGTGTTTTTGTATGTATACACAGTACTTATCCGCTCAAGATATGCAATATTCATGCCAGCGTATTTCTAAATAGGGTTGCTACCTAATTTTTAATGTAAAAATATTACTTACTTTATAAAATATCAAAAGTAAATTTTTGATAATTTTTTTTTTTAAACTTTTAAGGTTAAACTCTTGCATCATCTGAGGCGATTTTTAGAAAACAATTTTTCTAAAACTAATTTTATTTGTGAAAAACTATATTTTTGGACGTATTTTCACGTAAATCTTAATATTTTTCAAAAATATTTTGGCGGAAATTTCAAACTACAATACATTTTATATTTCTAACGATAATACAGTACCGATATTTTTATTTTTTTTTTAATGGAGAATGATGCACCCTAATGTACAAAGGTAAAACTACTTCTTATGAACTAATACTATTACCAATCGTTTAGTTTACTTTTAAGCACATTCTTTATTCTGCAAAATTTTTTACTTTTTATATATTTAATTTTAAATAATTCCGTAACTTCCAAGCGGGCTCAAACCTTCATTTTGGTTTTGACAATTCGCGGACAGCTGCCACTAAACAAATAATCGAAAGTTCTTCAAAATTGTCAAACTGATAGATCTCTACATAAGCTTTTACTAGTTAAAGAACTACTAGAATGCTTGCTGACTGCTTTGGATTTTCACTGCAGGGTATAAATACTTACTAGTAAGCGTGCCCGTAATACGAATGTAATTGTGAATGTAATTGGTGCGTGCACGTACGTGGTGTGACGAAATTGTAATGGAGTATGTTTGTTAGCACGTTGAAATTGCAATTTGGGTTTTATGGCGTGTTAATCGATTTTATTATTGAATTAGAAATGTTGGCACATTTTGGCTGAAACGGACTTGTAAATTTTGCGTTTTGCTACACTTGGTCGGCGAAGATATGTATCTACATATATACATATGTAGTACGTGCATGATAGTAGAAAATACTACATGTAGCACTTCTGTAAACTCCGAAGTAAATGTAAAGGAAAATGGAATGGGTGGCATAAGGACTGCGACGAATAAAATTGTATGCTACAAAAATGATGATTTTCTTGAAACAAAATATTCATATGAAATTTTAAAGAAACCAGCACTAAGGGAAAAGCTTTAAGGAATCCCCGCACGTTAGCGTTTTTATAGTAGTGTCTGAGCCTTTAAAAGCTGCTGGAGACCACTTTTTTGTGATCTGCATTTCGCTTTTAAAGAGAGCCCAGTATCTCGCATCCGGCATTGGTTTGGGACACTTTGGTTGATTGGTTTATTTTCGCCAGTGTTGCCATATTCAAAGTTTTAACTGTAAGTTACAGTTTTTTAGACAACCTTACATTTTATTAAATTTTCTCCTACAACCAATTAAAATTCGTTTTTTTTTCAATACTTCAGAATTGAATAGATAAATAGAAAATCTCTTTCGGTTTTTGGAAGTCAAATTTTAAAATAAAAAGCGGCGATGGAGGTGCAGAGTTTCCTCTTTTAAGAAAAATGGTTTAGCTTACTGTTAGCTTTTTATCTAAGCTAAACCAAATTAGTATGGGACCACCCTTTCCTATAGAAGAAGAATGCTCGAAAACGATTCACATGGTCCAAAGTTATATGGTAACATATGTACATAAAAAAAGATATATCCCTTCCGACGAATTAATAACCTCCTCCTTCTTCTGAAGTCGGTTAAAAATTATTAACAAATCAATTTATAAATCTACTAATTCTCTAATTTATTTCAGTAGACGCTGCACCAACCCCCACCAAACTCAGTACGAACATTGCTTAGAGCCTAACTAAGAAATCTGTAGAAAGAAATCGGGAAATAACTACTTTAGCTAATTCACTCAAAATTAGGGCTGTGAGCTCTATCCGGATTTTTTTCCATCCGTCCGTCCGTCCGTCCGTCTGTGCACACGATAACTCGAGTAAAAATTGAGATATCTTAACGAAACTTGGTACGTGAACTTCTTTTGGGCGTAGGACGGATGGTATTGAAAATGGGCGAAATCGGACAATAACCA